>NW_026732952.1:0-240000 GCF_028476545.2 Physella acuta | reverse complement strand
ACGCTTACCTCTGGCGACATCCCCCAAAGCATGGAATATTCCAGAGACCGCAGTAACACAGAGTGTTCGAACATTTCTGTCGTCCATAAATCCAGGACACAGTCTGAGCCTCCCGTTCGCCGACACGCGCTTGTGCACGGAGGTCTAATTAATCATGTCAATAACGAGAACTTTGAAAAGCAGGAAAGGGTGTCGCCAGGCTTCAGACGTTTTGAAAGTGTTCGCCCGTCATCTGCGGAGAATTCCCCGAAAAAGAAGAAGAAAAAGGCCAATAAGGATGCGACAAGCATGACCCCACAACGACTTAAGCAGCATTTGGGTGAGGAGACCTACAAGGTGGTTCTCACTTCCAGCGGTATGTCACAGAACAACGCAGAGACAAAGGAAACAAGCAGCCTCACTAAACAGCTGTTAGAGGGCAGCGTCATCAACTCAGACACCACCGTGCGCACCCCTCCACCCAGCTACAAAGTCCATACCCCACGGATGACGTCATCTGATGCTAAGAGAAACGAAGCACCTCCCACTGATGCTAAAGACAGCTCACCCAATCCAAACTTGGTTTGCAAAGTCGGTGATACGAAAAAACGATTCAGAGAATGGCAACCTTGTCCCTCCCAAACCCCGCCTAGGCAGGAGGTGGACGTCTCAAATGAATCGCCACAGACAAAACAACGATCTGAAACTAATCTACAGCAAGAGAGCGAACAGAAACCGAAAACAAAACTAAAAACACCCCCAAAGGTACAAACATCTCCAAAACAGGAGACTCAGTCATCCAAAAATGAAACACAATCTCCTAAAGGTGTGACCCAACCTCCAACAGGTGGAACCCAATCTCCTAACGGCGTGACCCAATCTCCAAAAGTAGAAACGAAAACTCCAAAAGAACCACGCAAACAATCGAAAGCAGATAGCAAGCCGCCACCACCAACAGTGGCAGATAGCAAGCCGCCACCAGTGGACACACAAGACGAGGCCCAGTCTCAACCGTCGCCGTGCAAACCTCAACACAAAAGTCGAATCTCGTGCAATAAGCGATCACCACGGGAGACGAAAAGCAGTTCCCCAGTTCGCGACCATGAGCAGAGACAGTCACCTAGAACAAAGGGGGATAAAAAGTGCAAATTAAAGTTCTCCCCCTGTAACAGGAGAGACAAAAAAAGGCACCCGTGTGGCTGGGGGCCGGGTGGCAACAGAGGTATCGCATTCTGTCGGAAAAACTTTTTCGGAAACATCGCGCAGGTAAGTTGACATTTAAAACTTTCAGTTAGGAGTTTTGGGATAATCGGGGATAGGTAGCAGCTATTGGCATGGACAGGTAAGAGAAACGAGCGTTTAAAAACAAAAGACGATTCAACAAGTGATAAGGGAAGTTGTTATACGTTGATAATGAGGAATAGGGGTTGTATATATTGACATTAGTGTATATACATTATATATATATATATATATATATATATATATATATATATATATATATATACATGTATATATTTTATTATATTCTGTTTTCATACATGCATAATTATGTGCGTGGATACCGCGAGAATTACAAGGAGGACCGGAGGGGGGGATTCCTTTTCATTTATCTGATCTATGAGGCAAATGCAGAAGAGTTTGTCCTCGACGTTTGAAGGCCAGACAGGTGTGGTCAGCGTAAACCTGCCTCTCCCCGACTCGAGTTGGCTGGAGTGGTCAGCGTAAACCTGCCTTTCCCCGACTCGAGTTGGCTGGAGTGGTCAGCGTAAACCTGCCTCTCCTCGACTCGAGTTGGCTGGAGTGGTCAGCGTAAACCTGCCTCTCCCCGACTCGAGTTGGCTGGAGTGGTCAGCGTAAACCTGCCTCTCCCCGACTAGAGTTGGCTGGAGTGGTCAGCGTAAACCTGCCTCTCCCCGACTCGAGTTGGCTGGAGTGGTCAGCGTAAACCTGCCTCTCCCCGACTCGAGTTGGCTGGAGTGGTCAGCGTAAACCTGCCTTTCCCCGACTCGAGTTGGCTGGAGTGGTCAGCGTAAACCTGCCTCTCCCCGACTCGAGTTGGCTGGAGTGGTCAGCGTAAACCTGCCTCTCCCCGACTCGAGTTGGCTGGAGTGGTCAGCGTAAACCTGCCTCTCCCCGACTCGAGTTGGCTGGAGTGGTCAGCGTAAACCTGCCTCTCCCCGACTCGAGTTGGCTGGAGTGGTCAGCGTAAACCTGCCTCTCCCCGACTCGAGTTGGCTGGAGTGGTCAGCGTAAACCTGCCTCTCCCCGACTCGAGTTGGCTGGAGTGGTCAGCGTAAACCTGCCTCTCCCCGACTCGAGTTGGCTGGAGTGGTCAGCGTAAACCTGCCTCTCCCCGACTCGAGTTGGCTGGAGTGGTCAGCGTAAACCTGCCTCTCCCCGACTCGAGTTGGCTGGAGTGGTCAGCGTAAACCTGCCTCTCCCCGACTAGAGTTGGCTGGAGTGGTCAGCGTAAACCTGCCTTTCCCCGACTAGAGTTGGCTGGAGTGGTCAGCGTAAACCTGCCTCTCCCCGACTCGAGTTGGCTGGAGTAAGTGTAGAAAATATGAGAATTGAACCAAGCGACGACAGCACAAGAAAACGTAACACGTGACTATAAGAATGATTACAGCCACGACAATCTCAATTGAAGTAAATCGTACATTGAAAAACATAAGAACATCAATAGTTTAACAAAGCCAAATTAATTTGTAACACAAAAATAAAAAAAAATAAGAATTTTGTTCATGCAAACAAGTTAGGGTGTGAACTGTACATTAGGAAAAGTAAAATAAATAAGCTTTTCAATGCACGAAAAATAACGTTTTATAAAACTAATGAACTTAAGTTAGGTATTGAACTGGGCAAATAACTGTCATTTGTCTGTACATTTTGAAACTTTCACTCTGTCTGCATCACAGAGGGAGGGTGTGGAGCAGTGGCGTAGCGAGGTCGGGTGTCACCCGGTGCGGCACTTAATGGTGTCACCCCCCCTAGAGGCATAGAGACCCTTCCCAGGGACAAACTTTCAAGTTTTCGATTTGCACCCCCCTCAAACTTTCGATTTTCAGCCCCCCCCCTCAAGTTTTCGATTTGCACCCCCCCCCCCTCAAACTTTCGATTTGCACCCCCTCCTCAAGTTTTCGATTTGCACCCCCCCCCCTCAAACTTTCGATTTGCACCCCCCCCTCGAGTTTTTCTCTACATATTTTGCTATTTTTTGCCTTGGTGTCACCCCCCTAAATGGTGTCACCCGGTGCGGTCCGCACCCCCCGCCCCCCCCCTCGCTACGCCCCTGGTGTGGAGGGAGGGTGTGTTGAGGGTGGGGTGTGTGTAGGGTAGGGTGTGTGTAGGGTGGGGTGTGTGGAGGGAGGGTGTGCGGAGGATGGGGTGTGTGTAAGGTGGGGTGTGTGGAGGGAGGGTGTGCGGAGGAGGGAGGGTGTGCGGAGGTTGGGGTGTGTGGAGGGTGGGATGTAGATAGAGGTAGGGTGTGTGGAGGGTGGGATGTAGATAGAGGTAGGGTGTGTGGAGGGTGGGATGTAGATAGAGGTAGGGTGTGTGGAGGGAGGGTGTGTGGAGGGAGGGTGTGTGAAGGGAGGGTGTGTGGAGGGAGGGTGTGTGGAGGGAGGGTGTGTGGAGGGAGGGTGTGTGGAGGGAGGGTGTGTGGAGGGAGGGTGTGTGAAGGGAGGGTGTGTGGAGGGAGGGTGTGTGGAGTGAGGGTGTGTGGAGGGAGGGTGTGTTGAGGGAGGGTGTGTGGAGTGAGGGTGTGTGGAGGGAGGGTGTGTGGAGGGAGGGTGTGTGGAGGGAGGGTGTGTGGAGGGAGGGTATGTGGAGGGAGGGTGTGTGGAGGGAGGGTGTGTGTGGAGAGGGTGAACGGAGGGAGGGGTGTGGATAGAGGGAGGGTGGACGGATTAGTGAGGATGGATGGAGGGTGTTCCAAGTAGTGATCAAATGAAGACAGTCATAGGCACTGCTCAATGTTTTGTATCAAGCCTTTATAAGTCTTGTTTGTCCTTCAGGCTGTTGGAGACCAACTTAGCTGTATAGCCTTTAGGAACAGTCTGTTCAACTCATTCCCGGGAATGATGGGGCTGTACCGACCTGATATTGGCATGGACAGGTAAGAGAATGAAACGCCATTAAGTCGGTTCAACCCGATGGTCAATTAAAAAATACAATTTATAGTTATAAATTCGAGTGAAGAAATATTTATGAATATTAATAACATTGTCATTAGTGTTTTAATTTTTCGGACTTAAAAAAAAGAAAAAAAGTACAAGGAATAATAGAACGAGAAACAAAAGAGCTAGGATATCGTTTTTTGAAAATGTATTTGTTGTTATTAGTGCCGAGTTTGCCACGCCGCCCTGACAAGCTTCAGGTTGATATGCAAGATTGATAATCAGTTGTATATTTGACGTATTGCACTTTGTTTCAGCCTGTTTGCCAACTATTCTGACGACGACGGTGACGAGGCCAAAACGTGTAAGGCGGTGGACGACGGAGAGGATACGTCGGACCAGTTCTCTACACAGGAGAAGCTGGACTCGGAGAAGGAGGACGTACGTGGTCGCCGAAAGTCGTCCTCTTCAGTCCCTCCCACCGGCTCAAAGAGACCGTCCTACTACTCCCCTCCGCTGGAGGTCAACAAAAAAGAAAAGACGGCACACACCTCCCAGAGGAAGCTTCAGGCCAGCGTAGAGTACGTCGAACCCGCCTCGCCAGTACCGACTGAATACTTAGATGACGAGCTGCTAACTAGAAAGGAGCTTACGCAAGACATCGCTTACACGTCAGCGCCTAGCTCTAGAAGAGACAGCATACATGTATCTGAGAAAGTACCCCACAGCTCACGAAGAGAGAGCCTGCATATTCAAGAAACAACAGGCATTCCCTCACGAAGAGAGAGCCTGCATATTCAAGAAACAACAGGCATTCCCTCACGAAGAGAGAGCCTGCATATTCAAGAAACAACAGGCATTCCCTCACGAAAAGAGAGCCTGCATATTCAAGAAACAGGCATTCCCTCACGAAGAGAGAGCCTGCATATTCAAGAAACAACAGGCATTCCCTCACGAAGAGAGAGCCTGCATATTCAAGAAACAACAGGCATTCCCTCACGAAGAGATAGCCTCCACTTTCAAGAAATAGAAGGTTCCCCTTCACAAAGAGAGAGTCGCCATATTACAGAAATACCATTTTCCTCATCGCGAAGAGACATTATGCTAGCTTCACAAACTACAGTCTCTCCCTCGCGAAGAGATATTCCTGAAATATCACACGCAGCAACTCCTGCCCCCATAAGAGAAAGTCTACAAATCTCAGACACAGCACTTCCTTCTCCTCGAAGAGAAAGTTTACACATAGAGGCAGCAGCTCACGACCGGCGTGAATCCTTTGTGGATTTCTCATTAGAATCCACCCAGCCGTCGTCCCCAGCTATAGCCCTGCCAGAGTCGCCAACAGAAACACCAGCTCCACACCCACTTTCTCGAAAATCCTCGGGAAAATCTTTGCAAGAGGTTACTCTACTCCCAGAGGAAATGACAATAGAGATAGACAGAGTACCGGTGCAAGTTCCATCCATTCGAAAGAGTATCGTGGAATCAAAAAGAATTAGTGTTGAGAAAAAATCTTACGATTCTCGAACGGAGAGCCAGTTTGTTGATTCTATTTCAATCTGCTCCACTCCACAGTCTCAAAAGGGTTTACCTCCAAGAAAAGCAAACGTGTACGAGGACTACGACAGGAGAGCCTCACACAAACGAATGTCTGAGATCTGTGCCCAGTGCTCTGATTACAAGAAATATCCCCGAGACGATATATGCGATAAATATTTACAGAGGGGCCAAGAGCAACAGGTCTACGACCCGTGTCAACGTTTTGAACAGTCTGACATGAAACAGAGCAAAACTCAGAGCTCTAGGCTTAAAACGTACTTAGAGATGGGCAAAGACGTCATCGCGCAGGTCACTCCCCCACGTGAAACAGACGCCATACGGAAATACTCCCCGCCAACAGAATCCCATTTCCAGTCTAGGGTTAGTTTTGCTGAGCACTCTGCACAAGAAGTCCAACAAAAACAAAATGTGGACCACATCTATGATGGGTGGTCGAACGTGATCGTCGGAAGGAAATCCCATCCCAGCCGAGGTGAGTGCGCCAAAGGAAGTGACTCGTTGCCTATAACAGATATGGAGCAGTTTGTCATAGTTCCACAATCGCATTCGTACGAAACTGAACATGGGAGGTTTAGAGAGAATGAGTCACAAATCTTAATTCACAGCGAATCAACAGCTGCAGCTATTGAAGGTCGAAAAAGCTCTGGACCTTCAGTCAGACGCCGCTCATCTCAGTCCCAGGACCAGAGACCCTCCAAGGGAAGTAAAGTTCTATCCGGCGGTTCGTCGGCAAAGTATGTCAGGTCAGGAGGTGTTTATTCCACCGGGAGATGTGCGTCTGAATCTAGCAGTGTTTGTTCCGGGCTAGAGGAAGAAAAGGAAAAACGCCCTCGACCTTCAACACGAGCTTCACGTCATCATTCGATCAGGGAGGAGGCAAACGTTGTTGTCATGACGCCCAAAAATTATATTTCACAGCAAAAGCATGAGACATGCATTTCAGACTGCAGCGACCCAAACAACCCAAGTTTAGATTGTTTTGATACATTGATTACTACGGTTAGTCCTCAAAAGAAGCGGTTTTTTGAAAAAAAGAGCGACGACAGCGTATCACGAGGTAAGCCTTTTGACGATCACTACAAGGAGTATTGCGAGAAAATGCGGTTGCTCCAACTCCGATCGAGCAGCGCGGGTAGAGGCTGGGATCTCGAGGATGATGCACAGTCCATTGTCTGCGATAGTCTACTCGTTTCTAGCTCGTTAAAAAGAAATTCAAGTAGAAAAACATCGGAATCGAGAAAATCAGATAGTCGCAGAGAAAGCGAGTCGCCAACAAAATCAACCCGTAATGGATCTAAAACGTCAAGGATCTCATACCAAGAGGATCCCAAGGTGGCAACTTGTGAAGAGCGACAAACAATCAACTCGTACGAAACGTCGTCATGGAAAGCCTCTCCCATGGACAGACACGTCTCATCTACTCACAACCCGCTCCAGGTCAACGACACTAAGCACGAGAGTGACAACGATGACGCGTCATATTCTGATAAGAGCGACTCGCCCACCCTGGACGAGCCCCCTTCACTTGACACAGATGACAACAAGCTGGAATCTCCAATCTTTGTTCCAGATAAAGATTCCAGCAAGCCGTCCTCGAGCAGCTCTAATCCCGACAACGATGTCGCGTCTAACCAATCCAGAGGCTCCATGCGATTTCAAGAGTTATACAAGACTAATGAGTCGTCCCCAGAGCACCGCGATAGCCTAGATACTACAACAGAAAAATTCAAAGACACCTCCAGGTACCTCCAAGTTCACTCTAGCAAGGAAAGCAAGCAGAGACGCTCTCATGATTACAAACGGCGAGAGGGAGATACGTCAGACCTGCAAAGTGACTCCGATATAACCAAATCGGAGTGCGACAATGATGAGGACATATGCAGAAACTCACCTTCCGGTGACATGTGCAGTCCAGCTCATATTCGAAAAATTCGTGGTCGAATCACTTTCCGCCGCTCAGAAGATTCGAAAAATTGCCCAAGTTCCAAAAGTACTGCCGTCTCTATACAGAACGGCACGGTGAAAATGATAACTTCACCAAAAGGGATAAAAATTGTCAAGTGCTGTCCAGAGGAGGGCGACACCTCGCTGAGCTCAGAGTGCTCGACCCTTCATGAAAGCTCGTGTCACGCCATTCCCGTCTCCAACAACTCGAGCAAAACATTGCCGACACGCTCGAGCGGACGGCGTGTGGACGAGAACATGCAGAAATACATGCGAGACAGCCAGTACATCAAGGATCGCCAGAGACGGCTACAGGAGCTGGAGCAAGACAACACTCACAGCTGCTCACAGACACGTGACCACGCCCTCCGACACCACAGCCCCGTGCCGGCTCCCAGAGCTGCCAAACACCGAAACTACTCTATTAGCTACTCACGTAAAGCTGAAGGTGTGCCCCTCTCTGATGAATCCAGTGCTAGTAAAATGAGCTTACGGTCGCGGTCCAACTCGTCGAGAAGTCGTCTGGAATCTCGGCCAATCGATAAGTTTAGTCAGGTGATTACGCCCGAGCAGCCCACGTATACGCGCAAGCAGCAAAAACCCAGCAGTGAGTCATCTGGGCAGCTTTCAGAAAAGGTCGATTATATTGGAACTCCCCAAGTTATACCCAGCTCAAAGACTCACCGAAGCAAAGAGAGCCCTGCAAAAATGGCGCTCAAGTTGAACACCCACGCCGATACAGACGAGTCTTCAGGTTCTTGTTTCTCGTCGCCAAGAAAAAATCCGTTTTTATTTGTACCGAGCCAGTTTATACCGAACGACGATTCAGAGAGCATGGACGCCAGCAACAACAAGTGCAGGCAGAGATCAGACAGTAGCAGGAGAACGTGTCCACAGAAGCTCAGTGCCGACGGCGTGCAGGTCCCCAGGAGGCGACGACAAACCCACGTCGATTCTTCCAACAGTCCTGGCCACTTTGTACCGGAAGACGATTACCTGGACATAGAATCAGGTGCATCTGATCTAGCAGCCTTGTCAAAAAACAAGAACTGTTCTTCTAATGCCGAAAGAGACAGGAACTCGTCGTCTGGTGGTGACCTGTTGTACCCAGACTTCGCCTACCACTGTGGGGTGGTGGACACGCTACGACTGCTGGATATGGACAACGTTTCTTCCTCAGCAAGCACCCACCTCTCTTCGACAGAGGGTAACTTCGATAACTACAACCTCCGCCGAATCTTTAATCTGCGGTCCACGTGCCACCTGGAAAACGAGGAATTCAACGAATTTGTCAAATCCCTGCCGTCTATGTCTGTCAACAACGACGACGATGAAGCTTTTGAGCAGATTCGTCAGAACAGTATTAAAGCTCTTCTTTTTGCTGCCTCGTTATCCAACAACTATTCGCCGTTGTTGCTTTTCTCCAACGAAACATCGAGAGACACGGCTCGATGGATCCAACAGATCAAAGAGAGAAGAGAAACAGAGAAGATAAAAGCCTCTGTCACTAGTGAATCAGTAGAAAGTCCATTCATGGACATGAACCATAACATTGCTTTTCCCAACAACCGGACGGCAATGCATCACTCAAACGAAGTGTTTGACAACAGCGTCAACATCGCACCTACAGGTCATTCAAACGTCACACCCCATCAGAGCTGTACTGTTGCATCTCTGTCTGTAACGGAGGAAAATTCTTCAAACGTTGAACTCAAACAAAGTCCCAACAAAGAAGTGTCACACGACTTTGACAGATTAAGCTCTCTCTGTAAGCTGTGTTCATCTAGAAGTGTCGGAGTCGATACCTCGGTGCCCCCAGCACCTAAGCCCATCACTAGAGGGGTCAAGGTTCAGGTAGCGAGCTCAAGAAACGCAGCCATTCAAACACAAAACGATGCCAGAAAAACACCCAAATCAGACAAGGGAGAAAACACAGAGCAGCAATACTTCACAAAAGACTTTGAAGTCAACACAAATCTAGACAATCTTAACTGCTCTAAGACTTGCCGAAAAACACGAACAGAGGTTAAAGCTAATAAACCAAAGGTGTCTTACGTCCGGTCTGTGTCAAGAGAATTGAGTAAGCACTCAGACACAAAGCTCGAGTCCAATAAAAAATGTTGTGCTCTCCCTTCAAACCGTAACATGAAAGACATCATGAATTACCTGTCTCGTCCTTTGTCTCTGGGCTCTCTCACGCGCCGAGGAATGAAAAGGATGCGCCCACAGTCGTCGAACCTTAGACTGAGGGCTAGGATCCGTTCAGCAGAGAGGCGCCGTGCCAAGACTGGCCGATCTCTGAGTGCTGAAAGTCTGAGCGTTTGTGCGGGAGACAAGCGAGACTCGTCTTGTGACAGGGAGGTCTGCCAAATCTCATTCGGCCACAGACCGCGGTCTAGGAGCGTCAAACACAGGAGCAACAAGACACGTCTCTGTCGTAAAGACTCGCCCGTTGATAGACACGTCAGGTGTGGCTGTAACGACGATGAAGCCAATGAAGGCCAAACGACCGTCAAACGCGTGATTAGCAGCTCCAACGTAGGAGCAACTGCACGAGATAGCTTTGCAGTGCATAAAAAGACCAGAGGCTGTGGCGCAAATGCTCATTTGTCAAGTCACGAGCAACTTTTAAACGCATGTGCCTGCTCACGGTGTCAGCTTAAAACACAAGATACAAGAAAAACAACCAAAGATTGTCAATGCGCATGCCGAGCCCACAGACCGAAAAATGATAAGAAAGATTGTTTCGAAGACAGTCATATTTCCCACAATAAAACAAGGAATAATTCTGAAAATTGCTACGACGAGGGAGCGACATATTTAGATAACGTCACAGTATTTGTCGTTGCATCTGCTAGTTCGGCCAGTGAAGAAAACGGAGCGAATAGAATCAGCCCACGACAAGTGAGGTGTGAGAACACAAAGAAAAAGAAATACAGGAAAAAGATGCTAAAGAAGGCGCTGAAACACGCGGCGTCTGCTCATTCTGAGGGCTCCAATGATGAGCCCCGTGTGCTCGACCACCTGAACAAGACGTGCAACAAATCGTCGAGTTACACCGAGAACCAGGAGCGTCACTTCTCGTGGGACAACGTCACCACTGATGAGTCGGACAACGTGCAGTACCTGCTCCAGCCAGAGATGGACTGTCTGAGTGATGATATGACCTACACGTCGTCACTATGCGATGATTTTATTTCTGGTTACAATCTGGGCCAACAAAAAAATGTCAATAGAAAGTTGGGTCAGGCCTCAAGACATGTGGCCGGATTACAAGAAAATTCAAACCCCCATCTCAAGCGTAAAGAAAAGTTTGTTTCTACGGCTAAACAAAACCGTTCCAACAGTTCCAAATGGAACACGGGAGCTTTTGGTTTCGGGAGCTCAGATTCCCTGACCCACTCGGTGGAGGACAACACTTTGGAGTCTCCGGATCTCACCAGCCAAGTGACGGACGCATCAAGCGTTTTCCTCAGATACCAAGATATGATTGGCCGAGTGAGATCATGTGATCAATGTTCAGCTGCGTCAGACTGTACGCCTAAGGTGCCGACTATCCAGGATATGGCCAACGCGCTGAGAAATGCTGCCATGTTAAACTCAAAGTATTCTTCAGATCAGGAAATGGACATGTCGGAAAACATCAGTCTGGAAGAGATACGATCAAGCAGTGTCGACGGCTACAGCTATTTGAATGGATGGCACATGTGTAAGGAAGACGATAAATGCATAACGCCTATCGACGAAGAGCCCAGCAATCAAGACTTTAGTCTGGACCAAGAAACAAAATATGAGGAGGGTAGAATAAAAAAGAAGCGTGATACCAGTGTTGAGAAAGAAACGGAATCGCAGCAGAAACCTACGTCGTTAAAGTTTTTGCAGTCCATCCTAGACAGCCAAGTCAAAGTGTTGTTCGACAAAGCAATTAAGAAATGGACCTCCCCAGTGCGACAGAAGTTCGAACAGATGGAGAAGGGCAATGCCATTCCACAGGAGCTTGATTTGCAGATAAAAGGCTCAGAACTAATAAATCTGAATGTGGAAAGGGATGATAAGCCTACAGCATTAGCTAAAGAAGCTATACCCAAAATAGAAACACCCAAGGAAATGTCACCAACGAAAGATGCATGCGAAGCCAAAGTTGAGCCGAGTCACCCGGCCGAAGATGTACAGCTTCAGGAGCCTGGAGGCGAAGACAGCACGAACATGGTTAAAAGTGGATCAAAGAACAAGAAGTCAGAAAGTAAGATCAAGCCTGCTTCACCAGAATCAAAGCAGAAAAAACAGAGCACTCAGGGAACCAAGAAATCTGCTCGGGCGATGAAAGGGGATAGTGCTGGTACAGAGAAACATGGCGGGAAGAGCAGGTCTCCATCTAAAACTAAATCAGAAACGGCTGAGATAAATAACAAATCTACGTCTGGTCAACCATCGCAGAAAAAGCATTCGCCGTCTCCGAAACGCCGCCGTCTTTCGACTGCAGCCAGCGAGCCTCACAGACCGAGCAATAGGGCCAAGTCCCCTATAGCCAACGCCGAGGGCAGAAAATCTCCGGTCTTAAAAACCATGGCTGGGTCAGCTGACAGCGGCCAATCGTTTCCATCCCCAAAAGGACAGCACAAGAATTCAAGCAACACATCCAAACACAAAAAGTCAAAATCAAAACTGAAAAAAAGCCCGGAACATTCATACGTGGACGAGAGCGTCAACCTAAGCAACAGGTCACAGATATTTAAGGCGTGTGGGATCTCGCGAATAGCGAGTAACTTGAAGGTCTTACCAGTACCCGCACATAGTTTGTCCTCTACATCCTCAATCACAGAGGATTTAAAGCAAAAGATTTTAACGAGCTGCAAACATTTCAAACACGACATTATGTACCGCAAAATGATGGAGGAATTGATGGAGCGTAAACTCGCTTCCCAGCCTGAGAAGATTGACGTCTTTGATATGGAACCAGAGAGTCTTGCTGAATGTGACGCCTTCGAGTCATGTTTGCTGACTCCTATTATAGAAGAATCTCACACTCCATACGATCGGTCTAAAAGTGATTTCAATGCCTTCGTCAACGAGTGTAAAAGTAAGCTGAAGGAAATCAGCTACGCCAGCGATAAGACACTATCAGACAAATCCTTGTCCAACATTAGTGCCAAGCTGTCCAGCTCTTCCACGGCTAGCGAGACCCGGGGCAAGTTGGACGCTAACAAACTAGATTCAATCGACCACAACCTTAGCGCCGTCGCATCCAAACCCGTCGGTCGTTTGACCAATGTGGATGTGCATTCTACATCACAAGAAAAAACTGTGTCCGTTAGTGAAGAGATGCCAGCGTTACATTTAAAAATCCCTTTCAAATCAGCTTTCTTAAGGAACGAGCTAAGCACGTTTCATAGCGAGGATCAAGTCAACACCCCTTTAACTAAAGAAGAATTACTAATTAGCCGCTACTCATCAAGGAAAACTGACTACAGGTATCATGTCGGGGAAGACTTGGTGTCAGACAATACGTCAGAAAATACCAACTTCTCAAAGACAGTGACTAGGTACGGCGATCCAGGCGAGATCTCTAGGGCCCCCATTTTGCGGAAACATTTTCACTCGTATGGGACGTATCCCAAGCTTAACTACAACTACACTGATTCCGCCTACAAATCGTCCTACCTCAAGGCCTCTGCTACTGAGTTCACTGACTCGTACACATCATCGCGTCTCTTTGGGCGCGCACGTTTCAACTCGGCGCCCACAGAATATCAATGGATCCCCCCGAGCAGCGAGGACCTGGGCAAGGCACACGGCGATCTTGTGACCAGGAATTGGAACGAGAGCGCCAACAACGGTTACGATTCTTCCTCGTCTGACAACTCGAGCGGTAACGGCCACCTGTGCGTGGAGGAGGAAGAAGACGAGCACAATGATCTTGCTGGGAGAAATGGCGTCAGAGTCAGCGGTTACCATGGCAAACTACTGGCCTCAACAATAGTGGATAAGAAATGCGAGGACGCTAAAAGCTTCCAAGCAGCAAACGACCATTTTAAGCGACGCGGTAAGCTGCAGGCGTGTGAAGATCCGTGCTGCGGGTCCCACGAGCAGACCTGCAACCCGTACGAGCTGCTGAAACCCCACACACAGTCCAACTTGCTATCTAACTTCGCCACTCGAAATATCAATGGAAGCGGGAACATGTTTGGCCGGGGTGGGAGGCAGACGGACGAGCTCCGCAAAAACAATCACAGGCCCACCGATGCCCAGATGGCCGACAGCGATGAAGACTTTACCTCAGCTTCCGAGGAGATGTCACAATTTTCCAGCGTTAAACTGAGGGGAAAATTTATTAGAAACGAGGCACAGGAAATGGACGACACATGCAACCATCCGGATCCGATGAGTTATTACGGAGCTGGCGGTCCTAATTCGCAGTTTGATGTCTTCAACGGAGCCCCCAAAGAAGATCTTCTTATGAATTTATATCCCTCAAACGATGAGCACGCAACAGTTATATCCTCGTACAGACAGAAATGCAATGCTGAAAAACTTCAGGAGACTTTAGAAAGGCAAGCGACGTCTGAGAATAAAGCGAGCTGCAGCGAAAGAGAACTCAATCAACAACAAATAGACAAAGTGCCATTCTGTGGGCAGCGGAACTGTTTTGGTCAAGGTGATACGTCAAGCAAAAAGGCATTTACACAATGGTACTTTGAGGACGGGGAGAAGAACCGACTCTTACAAAGGCGAGCTCCAGACGCGACTAAGTTCGTTCATAGGGAGGCTTGGAGTGAAGCTTTGCAGAATGACAGCAAGTCTGGCGAGTGTGGGGAGGATGAAGGGGACGAAGATGATGAAGATGAAGACGATGAAGATGAGGAAGAGGACGAGGAAGAAGAGGTGGAAGAAGACGAAGAAGAGATATACGAAGAAGAGGAAGGAGACAGCGAAGAAAGCAACGATGAAGCCGAGAGTAAAGAACATTTGGTGGACGATGCTCCGTGTGGTGATGCTAAGGCGTCGGACAAGACCGGGGTGGACGGCCCACCTTTGTCTGGTGATCAAGACATGCAAAGAGATTCTAAAAACAACATTGATGCGGGCGATCAAAGAAAAGTCTGTACTAATGCGGCACATAAGATAAAAGGACCTGGATCGAAAACATTGCGCTCTTCTGGAAAAAATTCCGGTCACCAGAGGTGTAACAACGCCCACAAAGCTGGCTATCATAAGTTTTCTTTAGATCAGATCAAAGTCCCAGCCATAGAGAAAGAGCGTGTCCGTTTTGCGTGCGATGAGAACGGGGATTGGGCGGAGATTGGTCGCGGCAGTTACGGCTGCGTCTATCTGGGTCTTCTGGATGGCATCATTGAGGTGGCTATCAAAGATTTCTACGAGTCGAGCTCGTGGGACTTGGTCATCCACGAAGCCAGAATGCTAATGTTCCTGCAGGAGACAGGCATCACGCCAAAGTTTTATGGCCTCAGGCGACGCTTCGACGTGAGCAAACAGCCCAGCGAGTACTGCATCATCATGGAGTATTTTGGCGATGGCCGCACGCTCTTCAACGTCCTGTCCGACAAAATTGCCCTGACCAGGGACGAGTGGCTGGACATTGTTGGTCAGCTGGTGGCCGGACTACGGCTGATTCACCGAAAAAACATTTTAATCAATGATCTCAAGGCGGACAACATTCTAATTGATTTAACGGGAGGTTA
Source organism: Physella acuta (assembly GCF_028476545.2). Classification (NCBI taxonomy): domain Eukaryota; kingdom Metazoa; phylum Mollusca; class Gastropoda; family Physidae; genus Physella; species Physella acuta. The sequence continues at coordinate 224,696 of NW_026732952.1, read as the reverse complement.
GTATAGCTTGCAATCCCTAGTTTCTCTAGCACGGCCCTGTCTGTGTGTAGCACGGTCCTGTCTGTGTGTGTGTAGCACGGTCCTGTCTGTGTGTAGCACGGTCCTGTCTGTGTGTAGCACGGTCCTGTCTGTGTGTAGCACGGTCCTGTCTGTGTGTAGCACGGTCCTGTCTGTGTGTAGCACGGTCCTGTCTGTGTGTAGCACGGTCCTGTCTGTGTGTGTAGCACGGTCCTGTCTGTGTGTGTAGCACGGTCCTGTGTGTGTGTAGCACGGTCCTGTCTGTGTGTGTGTAGCACGGTCCTGTCTGTGTGTGTAGCACGGTCCTGTGTGTGTGTGTAGCACGGTCCTGTGTGTGTGTAGCACGGTCCTGTCTGTGTGTGTAGCACGGTCCTGTCTGTGTGTAGCACGGTCCTGTCTGTGTGTGTAGCACGGTCCTGTGTGTGTAGCACGGTCCTGTGTGTGTGTAGCACGGTCCTGTCTAAGTGTGTAGCACGGTCCTGTCTGTGTGTGTAGCACGGTCCTGTCTGTGTGTGTAGCACGGTCCTGTCTGTGTGTGTAGCACGGTCCTGTCTGTGTGTGTAGCACGGTCCTGTCTGTGTCTGTGTGTAGCACGGTCCTGTCTGTGTGTGTGTGTAGCACGGTCCTGTCTGTGTCTGTGTGTAGCACGGTCCTGTCTGGGTCTGTGTGTAGCACGGTCCTGTCTGTGTGTGTGTGTAGCACGGTCCTGTCTGTGTGTGTGTGTAGCACGGTCCTGTCTGTGTCTGTGTGTAGCACGGTCCTGTCTGTGTAGCACGGTCCTGTGTGTGTAGCACGGTCCTGTCTAAGTGTGTAGCACGGTCCTGTGTGTAGCACGGTCCTGTGTGTGTAGCACGGTCCTGTCTAAGTGTGTAGCACGGTCCTGTCTGTGTGTAGCACGGTCCTGTCTGTGTGTGTAGCACGGTCCTGTCTGTGTGTGTAGCACGGTCCTGTGTGTGTGTGTAGCACGGTCCTGTCTGTGTGTGTAGCACGGTCCTGTGTGTGTGTGTGTGTAGCACGGTCCTGTGTGTGTGTGTAGCACGGTCCTGTGTGTGTGTGTAGCACGGTCCTGTGTGTGTGTGTAGCACGGTCCTGTGTGTGTGTGTAGCACGGTCCTGTGTGTGTGTGTAGCACGGTCCTGTGTGTGTAGCACGGTCCTGTCTAAGTGTGTAGCACGGTCCTGTCTAAGTGTGTAGCACGGTCCTGTCTGTGTGTGTAGCACGGTCCTGTCTGTGTGTGTAGCACGGTCCTGTGTGTGTGTGTAGCACGGTCCTGTCTGTGTGTGTGTGTAGCACGGTCCTGTGTGTGTGTGTAGCACGGTCCTGTGTGTGTGTAGCACGGTCCTGTCTGTGTGTGTAGTACGGTCCTGTCTGTGTGTGTAGCACGGTCCTGTCTGTGTGTGTGTAGCACGGTCCTGTCTGTGTGTAGCACGGTCCTGTCTGTGTGTAGCACGGTCCTGTCTGTGTGTGTAGCACGGTCCTGTCTGTGTGTAGCACGGTCCTGTCTGTGTGTGTGTGTGTAGCACGGTCCTGTGTGTGTGTAGCACAAATATTTAGGAAACTAAAAATTACTGCCCCTAAGATTTTATTGATCCATATTTGGATTAATTTCATGCAATGAAGTCCACGTGATTAGATCATGTGTATATGAAACTCATATTAAACTAACGAACTTAATCCTACTACTTAATTTAAGTATATTCCAAACCAGTTACGTTTAGCGAAAAATAAATGTATATAATAATTTATATTCGTTGGAGTGGAGTACAAGTACTGTAACACAAATATTACAATAAATGTTTTACACATTTCGGACCATAAACATTTTAGTAAGTTTTACACATATTTGACAGAGAATTGTACACACTTCTGGCCATAAGAATTTTTCTCATTTTATTAAATACTGCTCATCTGATAAAATAATTAACTTACCTGTGTAAACAACAGAATTGCACACTCAGTCATACAAATCGTATGTTTAACTCTGCAGGACGTAAGATAATTCGCTACATTGATGTTGGCATGGCAACGTACAAACAAGGCCTGACCTTTCAACTGCCGCAGGACCAGATGAGCAAGTACAACTTCCTGGCACCCGAGGTCCGAGAGGGGGCGAGAACCACGACCAGGTCGGACATCTACAGCCTGGGGTACATGCTGGAGCAGATGAGCCGACTGGCGGACTCGGCCCTGGGGGGCCTCAAGAAACTCATCGTTCGCTGTACGGACAAGAACCCGGCCCGCCGACCGGATATCGACGACATTGTGTCCCAGGTCCACCGCTTCATCGCCTCCAAGGCGTGTGGTCCCGTCGTGCCGGCCAACGCACAGGAACAGTTCCTGCTGACCAACAGCGTCTAGGGCCAGGGCACCAGTCCATACACTGGACCAATGTTAACTCAGTATTTACTTTTATAAAAATGCTAGAGCAATGTTTTACTCCCTATAGCCACTAAATGGCTTTAGTATTTTTAAAACTCAATATTTTCACTACTTGTGATGCCTCTATGTATTTACTTTTATAAAAATGCTAGAGCAATGTTTTACTCCCTATAGCCACTAAATGGCTTTAGTATTTTTAAAACTCAATATTTTCACTACTTGTGATGCCTCTATGTGAAGGCGACATGCATGTGGCCTATCCTTCATTTTGTGTCGGGGACAAGGAGAAGTGACACAAATGTGTTGTATTTTCTTTTAAGTTTGTTGGAGAACAACTTTGCTCGAGAGCAGAGTTAACATCTAAGTTCGCATGATGAAAAACTTAACAAAAAAAATAATGTATTTTTTTGAAAATATTACTTGAAGATATTTGAATAGCATGTAGTATTCTAGTGTAGCCTGCTTCACCGTTTGATAGCGTGATTTTAAAAGTGCGTCAATGGACCCTCAACTTACCAGCTGATTTATTGTCTATGGCAAACTCAGATTTAAACTTGAAAAAATGTCGTTAAAATTGTATCTAGTCACTTGACCAAAATAGCCAATAAAAACTTGAAGAACCGCAGTAACCCTAACGTAAGGTTAGCACTTGCTTAAACTTTAAATTTACTAAATACCAGTTGTCCAGAAATATAGGAATTAGAAAATTAGAAAAAAACAGTACCTTTTTATTTGACCATTTTATGGTTTAAATATTAAATTTATTAAAAGAAAGTAGATCAACAATAGCAGTGGACATGCATGAACCATAACTATCGGCGACAAAGGGAAATAAATATATATATATTTTGTATTTCACTTACTACAAAAAAACTTTTGAATGTTTTACAATGTTTAATTTGTATTAAATTTACTTGCCAATAAATTTTTATACATCAGCAAATATTCATCAACAACATTTTTTGCTTTAGTATTTCGTTTTGAATAAAACACGTATTGTTTGTTTATTTAATTGTTCACTTTATTTTACCTCTAAGATTTTTCGTAATGTTTTAGTTCGGCAGATGATCGATTTTTGTGTGATTAGTTTCTTCTTTAAGATTAATTATTCTAATAAAATGAGTTTAAGAAAATGTTAAAATATTTTAAATGTTTGCTAGAATAGGGAATAAAAGACCGTGTTATACCAGATTGCTATACATTACCAGAACATTGCTCAGAACAATATAACAAAAACGTTAAACCATCATCAGACCACACACAACACAATATAACAAAGTTAAACACTTGATGAACTCACCATATGATTAAACGGTTTTATGACAAATTATCTCATGACATATGATCTAATGACAAATGATATTAAGGACAAATGTTCTCAGGTCAAAAATATTACAACAAATGCACAAGGTTTAAAGGCAAATACAAAAAAAAAAGAATGTCTGACAAAGATAAGAAAAAGGAACTAGAGACTCTTCAGCTGGCAATGAGATCAATTAGAAAAAACTTATCTTGTCAGACAATGCGATCTAAGGTTAATTATTTTTAGTCTGATAGTAAAGTAGGCTAGCAATAATTATAACGTAAGATAATTCTACGAGCGCTAATCAAAGTTGGCTCAATGCATTAAGTAAATCTGGCTACTTTATCTGTACGGACATCTAAGGCAATTTGGCGAGATTGATAGATTTGCCAGGTTGTCCAATGTTTAGCGTAACTGTACCAGTTATTCCAACAATTAGTTTATTGGTTTCTGTCTAGCCAACATGACGGGATTACACTTATAATACAAGTAAGTAATGGACATAATTCTCCGATACAAACTAACGTAACATGTTTATAATACAAGTAAGTAATGGACATATTTCTCCGATACAAACTAGCGTAACATGTTTATAATACAAGTAAGTAATGGACATAATTCTCCGATACAAACTAGCGTAACATGTTTATAATACAAGTAAGTAATGGACAAAATTCTCCGATACAAACTAACGTAACATGTTTTGAAAATCCTATCTGTATAAAATTAACACCCGTTTAATGTTAATCTTCTTGTTCTAATTAATTGATTGGGCTATAACCAACACAGACTCCCTCACATGCCCTTTATGAACGTTGGGGGTTAGGTTCAAGTTAAAGCTTATAGCTAGGGTTACAGCTTGGGATAACTTGTGTTGACTAATCGAAGGTCACTTGACAATGTAAATAGCTAAACGGGTCAGTGTTTTATGTCATCGCTAAACGGGTCAGTGTTTAATGTCTTATTATTCCTTGAGTTCGTTAGGTGCGATCTTCCCCCTCGCACCCCCTTATGACGCCTGGGCAGTACACGAATGCCGATATGTGTAAATAGTAATTAGTATTATACATACAAAGGGCTTTCTTATAAACCAAAATGCAATGCTGTAACACTTCCAAGGCAGCCCCTTTCTATGAAAAAAATCCACGAAAAGCCCAACCTATTTATGATAAGCATGAGTAAGCTCTCAGTGAAAGCCCGTCCAATAAGCTGTCACTGACGAGTACATTTAGCTGCGGTCTACTGTCGCACTATCGCTGGTTCGTTAGCTTTCATTAATCACACAATTAGCCTACAATATGTCGCACTAAAAGAGAAATGTATTCAGTTTTTATAATCTAAATATAAAACGTTATATATCAGACAATTAGGGTTGGTGAGTAGTTTTTACACAAGGAACTCAGGACTATTGAATGGTCCTGCTAAGAGGACATCAGGACATCCTGTAGGATCAGTGTAGGACCTGTGTGAACAACTATGACGGTGGGAGCTGGTGGTGAGGCTGACGAGCGAGGTAGGAACTTTGGGTTCAAACCCATTCCTTCTGGTACGTTGTTTCAAAATCTATCGTTACGGCTTTTAAAAACGTATCGATACTGTGGTTCAAAATCTATCGTTACGGCTTTTAAAAACGTATCGATACTGTGGTTCAAAATCTATCGTTACGGCTTTTAAAAACGTATCGATACTGTGGTTCAAAATCTATCGTTACGGCTTTTAAAAACGTATCGATACTGTGGTTCAAAATCTATCGTTACGGCTTTTAAAAACGTATCGATACTGTGGGTCAAAATCTATCGTTACGGCTTTTAAAAACGTATCGATACTGTGGTTAAAAACTGTATCGATAGAGTGGAATAGTGCAATATATTGGGTCGACGTTTTGATATAAAGTGATGATAACCCGAGGGGGTGGGGTAGTGAGATCTGGGACGAGGGGGTGGGGTAGTGAGATTTGGGACGAGGGGGTGGGGTAGTGAGATCTGGGACGAGGGGGTGGGGTAGTGAGACTTGGGACGAGGGGGTGGGTAGTGAGATCTGGGACGAGGGGGTGGGGTAGTGAGATCTGGGACGAGGGGGTGGGGTAGTGAGATTTGAGACGAGGGGGTGGGCTAGTAAGATTTGAGACGAGGGGGTGGGGTAGTGAGATTTGAGACGAGGGGGTGGGGTAGTGAGATTTGGGACCAGGGGGTGGGGTAGTGAGATTTGGGACCAGGGGGTGGGGTAGTGAGATCTGGGACGAGGGGGTGGGGTAGTGAGATTTGGGACGAGGGGGTGGGGTAGTGAGATCTGGGACGGTACCAAAATGACTCAGGTTGATTTCCTGACCCCGGATTTTAATGTTCACTGCTGGTGTATGTACCCTGGGGCCTGGGTGTGGGGGAGGTTATGTCAGCGAAAACTGTGTTCTCCACAGCCAGTCATCTTCCCCCCCCCCTTATGTGAGTGACGTCACCTTCACAGCTGTCCCACACAGCTGTCCCACACGGGTTGTGTGTAACTGCCCGCGTGACAACCACCAAACGATGCAGCACGTGTGTCGGTCACACGATGTTTGCCGTGCCGTGTCGGTGACACGATGTTTGCCGTGCCGTGTCGGTGACACGATGTTTGCCGTGCCGTGTCGGTGACACGATGTTTGCCGTGTCGGTGACACGATGTTTGCCGTGTCGTGTCGGCCACACGATGCTTGTCGTGTCACCCGCTAACCCACGAGGTAGAAGACGAGCAGTTGCCTAAATCTGCTCTCTCGGTCACCGAGCTAGTTAAAACAACTCGGACTGACCGAACACCCGGACTGACCGAACACCCGGACTGACCGAACACCCGGACTGACCGAACACCCGAGCTTAAATCGAACCCAGGTTAACACCCGCAGCCCTAAACCCCCATATGACAGGGCGGCAAAAGTGCCTCTCGGATAAGCCCTTATGACCTCCACCTCCATATCGCCCCTCCCCTCAAATGCTACCAGCCAAGTTGAAGAAGAGACGACAAATACAGGAGACAGAAGAATGTCATTGAAATATTTATGTGACATATTAAAACAATAAGGAACGTATAACTGAGATAAGTAGAAAAGACAAACACGAGACAATATATGGGCCTACTCGTCATGTCATTATCTAAAGATTAGATAAGAGAGAAAAACAAAATAGTTTTATTTACCATAACAAACGTCTAAACACTCAAAGCTTCTTACTACACTCAGAGAAAATTTTGATGTGTTGTTCCTCCCCAGTTCCCTACATGTGTTGTTCCTCCCCAGTTCCCTACATGTGTTGTTCCTCCCCAGTTCCCTACATGTGTTGTTCCTCCCCAGTTCCCTACATGTGTTGTTCCTCCCCAGTTCCCTACATGTGTTGTTCCTCCCCAGTTCCCTACATGTGTTGTTCCTCCCCAGTTCCCTACATGTGTTGTTCCTCCCCAGTTCCCTACATGTGTTGTTCCTCCCCAGTTCCCTACATGTGTTGTTCCTCCCCAGTTCCCTACATGTGTTGTTCCTCCCCAGTTCCCTACATGTGTTGTTCCTCCCCAGTTCCCTACATGTGTTGTTCCTCCCCAGTTCCCTACATGTGTTGTTCCTCCCCAGTTCCCTACATGTGTTGTTCCTCCCCAGTTCCCTACATGTGTTGTTCCTCCCCAGTTCCCTACATGTGTTGTTCCTCCCCAGTTCCCTACATGTGTTGTTCCTCCCCAGTTCCCTACATGTGTTGTTCCTCCCCAGTTCCCTACATGTGTTGTTCCTCCCCAGTTCCCTACATGTGTTGTTCCTCCCCAGTTCCCTACATGTGTTGTTCCTCCCCAGTTCCCTACATGTGTTGTTCCTCCCCAGTTCCCTACATGTGTTGTTCCTCCCCAGTTCCCTACACTTGTTCCTCCCCAGTTCCCTACACTTGTTGTTCCTCCCCAGTTCCCTACTTCTGCTCTAAGAGATGGAACCTGGCCTACGTTGGGACGCTGGGATTTTTCTTCGTCTACTCGCTCCGTGTGAACCTGAGTGTGGCCATCGTCTGCATGGTCAAAGACAACAACAGCAGCGCCACATACGTCACAAACACGTGCTTCAACGAGACTGCACCTGACGACACGCATGACGTAAGTTACCCCTCCCTCCCCCACATTGGTCTTGTAATCAATCAAACGATACTTTGGCGCCATGGTATATCACAAGCATAAGGCGAATACACAAGTCATCATATTGTGTAATAGTAAAAGATAAGCAATGGGTGGTCTATAAATGGCGTCAAACTCATAGGGGTGGGGGTGAGGTCAGTGGGGTTTTTTCCACACATTTTTTTTCGGGGAGGGGGGGGGGGGGTGGTGGCATTGGACACTGTCGACGTGGGGGCGGACACTGGTTTTGAAGTATATATTTTGTATAGAAATTATATTCCGTAGGAGGGGAGGGGGGGGGGGGGCATCCCGAAGAGATGCTTAAAAGAAAATTTTAGGGACATTTGAAACACAACTAGATCTAGATCTAAAGAAGATTTTAAAATTGTAAAACTACTTTTAAAACTGTTATGCTGATTGCCTATTACCTGTATTGACCAGCTAGTTATTGCACTTGTCCTAAAGCCTGTATTGACCAGCTAGTTATTGTCCTAAAGCCTGTATTGACCAGCTAGTTATTGTCCTAAAGCCTGTATTGACCAGCTAGTTATTGTCCTAAAGCCTGTATTGACCAGCTAGTTATTGTCCTAAAGCCTGTATTGACCAGCTAGTTATTGTCCTAAAGCCTGTCCACTCCCTGTATTGACCAGCTAGTTATTGTCCTAAAGCCTGTCCACTCCCTGTATTGACCAGCTAGTTATTGTCCTAAAGCCTGTCCACTCCCTGTATTGACCAGCTAGTTATTGCACTTGTCCTAAAGCCTGTCCACTCCCTGTATTGACCAGCTAGTTATTGCACTTGTCCTAAAGCCTGTCCACTCCCTGTATTGACCAGCTAGTTATTGTCCTAAAGCCTGTCCACTCCCTGTATTGACCAGCTAGTTATTGCACTTGTCCTAAAGCCTGTCCACTCCCTGTATTGACCAGCTAGTTATTGCACTTGTCCTAAAGCCTGTCCACTCCCTGTATTGACCAGCTAGTTATTGTCCTAAAGCCTGTCCACTCTCTGTATTGACCAGCTAGTTATTGTCCTAAAGCCTGTCCACTCTCTGTATTGACCAGCTAGTTATTGTCCTAAAGCCTGTCCACTCCCTGTATTGACCAGCTAGTTATTGTCCTAAAGCCTGTCCACTCCCTGTATTGACCAGCTAGTTATTGTCCTAAAGCCTGTCCACTCTCTGTATTGACCAGCTAGTTATTGTCCTAAAGCCTGTCCACTCTCTGTATTGACCAGCTAGTTATTGTCCTAAAGCCTGTCCACTCCCTGTATTGACCAGCTAGTTATTGTCCTAAAGCCTGTCCACTCCCTGTATTGACCAGCTAGTTATTGTCCTAAAGCCTGTCCACTCTCTGTATTGACCAGCTAGTTATTGCACTTGTCCTAAAGCCTGTCCACTCCCTGTATTGACCAGCTAGTTATTGTCCTAAAGCCTGTCCACTCTCTGTATTGACCAGCTAGTTATTGTCCTAAAGCCTGTCCACTCTCTGTATTGACCAGCTAGTTATTGTCCTAAAGCCTGTCCACTCCCTGTATTGACCAGCAAGGCGAGTTTGACTGGAACAAGTCCATCACCTCACTGATGCTCTCCTCCTTCTTCTACGGCTACATCGTCACTCAGATCCCGGGGGGGTGGCTGGCGGGCAGGTTCGGAGGCAAGAGGGTGCTCGGCACGGGGCTCGGCTTAGCGGCACTCTTCACCCTGCTCGTACCAGTGGCGGCAAGGTGGGACTATCGCGGCGTCATTGCACTGCGGGTCCTAACGGGCCTCGCACAGGTACGTGGGATTATCGTAGCCTGGTGGGTCACGTACAGGTAGGTGGGATTATCGTAGCCTGGTGGGTCACGTACAGGTAGGTGGGATTATCGTAGCCTGGTGGGTCACGTACAGGTAGGTGGGATTACTGCATACTCTAACTTGAAAGCTGTCGCGGTAGTGTCGATTATGTGAGGATATTTTTGTAGTGGCGTATACAATTTCATTAATAATAGCATAGTATGTTGGAAGCTAAGAAGAGTGAAAAAACAACTTCCTTATATTAAAAGACCTAAGCCCCTATCTTTGTATTAAAAGACATAAGCCCTTATCCCCTATCCTTGTATTAAAAGACCTAAGCCCCTATCCTTGTATTAAAAGACCTAAGCCCTTATCCTTGTATTAAAAGACCTAAGCCCTTATTCTTGTATTAAAAGACCTAAGCCCCTATCCCAGTATTAAAAGACCTAAGCTCCTATCATTGTATTGAAAGACATAAGCCCTTATTCTTGTATTAAAAGACCTAAGCCCCTACCCCAGTATTAAAAGACATAAGCCCTTATCCTTGTATTCTAAGACCGAAGCCACTATCATTATATTAAAAGAATTAAGCCCCTATCCTTGTATTAAAAGACCTAAGCTCCTATCATTGTATTAAAAGACCTAAGCCCTTATTCTTGTATTAAAAGACCTAAGCCCTTATCCCAGTATTAAAATACCTAAGCCCCTATCCTTGTATTAAAAGACCTAAGCCCCTATCCTTGTATTAAAAGACCTAAGCCCCTATCCTTGTATTAAAAGACCTAAGCCCCTATCCTTGTATTAAAAGACATAAGCCCTTATCCCCTATCCTTGTATTAAAAGACCTAAGCCCCTATCCTTGTATTAAAAGACCTAAGCCCCTATCCTTGTATTAAAAGACCTAAGTCCCTACTATTTAGCGGCCTGTTATTTACACCCTCAGTGTTAATTACTTAATCTAATTATTTATTATTCCTGACACCTGATTAAGTTCGCCTTCAACCTGCATCGGCTCAGTATTTTGTTTTAAAGTGTTAGTACTTAAATACCAGAGACTAGGGCGGAGTATGAATAAGTAAGGGGTAAGGTGAGTGGGGGCGTGACCCCCTTTTAACAAACAAACTGAAGGCAGTTATTTAATATTACAGCCATCTCTGTGAGTTCCTGTGTTAGGGACCATATAAACTGGCTCGTGAATACAATATTTGATTAGTTTGGTACGCTACACGTTGACTTGTTTTTCCCAGGGCGCTTCTTTTCCCAGCATGCATACGTTAATGGGACGTTGGGCGCCCCCTCTGGAGAGGACTAAATTGACATCGTTTACCTATGCAGGTAAACAGATAGCCTGTTATTTTTGTTTGTCCGTTTCATTAAACAAACAGCCGGTGGTCAACGGACCATTCCAGCTAACCACGTGACCAGCTGTTAGACAATGATGCAAGAACTGACCAGTGCAGGTGGACAGACCATCCCAGCTAACCACGTGACCAGATGTTAGACAATGATGCAAGAACTGACCAGTGCAGGTGGACAGACCATTCCAGCTTACCACGTGACCAGATGTTAGACAATGATGCAAGAACTGGCCAGTGCAGGTGGACAGACCATTCCAGCTAACCACGTGACCAGATATTAGACAATGATGCAAGAACTGGCCAGTGCAGGTGGACAGACCATTCCAGCTAACCACGTGACCAGACATTAGACAATGATGCAAGAACTGACCAGTGCAGTTGGACATCTTGAAACAAGATGTCGCCTACAGCCAGAGATTCTCCAGGCTCCGCCACCCCCATCCCGAAGAAAGTCTACCCCCCCCCCCCGAACAAAATGAAATTTATATAGAAAACATAATTTTACCAGTGTCCGCCCCCCCCCCCCCGGAAAATGTTGACCGCCTCCCCGAAAATATCAAGTGCCCCCCCCCCCCCCCACAGAAAAAAGTCTGGAAGAAACACTTCCTATAGCCGATGTAGGCATATAAAAAACGAAGTTCTTCTTATTAATTTGTAGAAAGATTAAAACAGACAATAGGTAAGGTTGGATGAAGCTTCTTTGTGTCGGAAGAGGGGTAGGGTGGGCTACTCAGTGAACTGTCACGTGATTTTTGTTTGGGCACATACGACTTTTAAAATACTGAATTTTTAAAAAAAATGGCTGATACTTGTTGGTAAAAGTAAAAATAATTTACCTTAGGTCAACATGTCGGCAACATTGTGACGTACATCCTGTCCGGCTGGTTGTGTGTGGACGGCTTCGATGGCGGTTGGCCCTCCATATTTTACGTCACTGGTGAGTTGCATGTGTTGTCTGACGGCTATGTCGCAAGTCATGAGCGAACTTTGAGAACACATCTAGCTCTGACACAGGCCAACCAAAACAACACATCCCAGTCAAAAAAACACATCCCAGTCAAAACAACTCACTGACTGGTCGATAAAAACAACTCACTCCATCACATGAAAACTACTCACTAACTTATTCGGGTATTGCTAGGCCCAAAATCTAACAGCGGTACAGGCGTATATAAAAATCATAACAAAAACATAATGTGTCTACCCCCGCCCCCTGTGGTCGTCCAGTCTATTTTAAAACGCGAGGTATTTTGTTGCAGGTGGCGGCTGTCTGGTGTGGGTGTTGCTGTGGTTTCTTGTGGTGGCCGACTCACCAGAGACCCACCCCACCATCTCTAAGGCAGAGAAGGATTTTATAGTGCGGACCCGAGGGAGGGCTGAAGCACAGAAGGTAGGGAGTAGTGTGTGTGTGGGGGGGGGGGTGTGGTTACAGGAGCGGGGGATTTAATTAATGTGTTACGGCATTAAGGTAGTGGGGGCTTTACAATATTCGATACGTTGCATCTTACTGAGGTGCCACTGACGTTGACAGAGTGTGACAGTGACGTCATTCAAGGGCAGGGTGCGACCGTTAGCGACATTGCTGCATGACAGAGAGGAACTGTAATCTTGCAGTTGCTTAGTTCAAGGTCATGTTTTCCAGGAGTTCAATGTCCCCTGGCTATCGATGGCCAAGTCCAAGGGCCTGTACGTGTGTCTGACAGCTCATGTGTGCAACAACTGGACACACTACACACTGCTCACCAGCCTGCCCACGTTTATGAAGGAGGTTCTCAAATTTGACATCACACAGGTACTTCTATTCTCACAACTCCAAACAATAATATTAGTTTCCGCAGACTAATGGTTTGTAGTTAGAATTTTGTTCTGATCATTTTTTCGTTCTCCCCCCCCCCCCCCCCCCCCCAGAACGGCTTGTTGTCGTCTACCCCATACATGGCGATGTTCTTTACTTCCCTGGCGTCCGGGCAAGTGGCAGACTTTCTGCGGTCAAAGTACCTGAGTACAACGGCTACACGGCGCTTGTTTCAGTCTGTAGGTAGGTGGCTGGCGAACTGAGTGCTGGCGAATTATTTGGCGAGTTGTGTTTATTTGCTATTGACAGCGTGTCTAACTTGTCTATTGACAGATTTTCTCTGCCTAACCAACTTGTCTATTGACAGATTTTCTCTGTCTAACCATCTTGTCTATTGACAAATTCTCTGTCTAACCAACTTGTCTATTGACAGATTTTCTCTGCCTAACCAACTTGTCTATTGACAGATTTTCTCTGTCTAACCATCTTGTCTATTGACAAATTCTCTGTCTAACCAACTTGTCTATTGACAGATTTTCTCTGCCTAACCAACTTGTCTATTGACAGGTGCTCTCTGTCTAACCAACTTGTCTATTGACAGCGTTTCTCGGCGCGGGTTCCTGTATTGTGGGGGTTGGGTTTATCGGCTGTGAGGACAGGAACTATGCTGTAGCCCTGCTGGCCATTGCTGTGGGGTTTTCGGGGTTCTGCTTCTCTGGCTACATGGTGAACCAAGTGGACTTTGCACCCAGGCAAGTAGTAGCACAAGCCAGTAGCACAACATTGGTAGCACAACATTGGTAGCACAACATTGGTAAGCACAAGCCAGTAGCACAACATTGGTAGCACAAGCCAGTAGCACAACATTGGTAGCACAAGTTACTAGTACGGCCCTGGTGGTTTAACATTGGTAGCACAAGCCAGTAGCACAAACCAGTAGCACAACATTGGTAGCACAAACAAGTAGCACAACATTGGTAGCACAAGCCAGTAGCACAACATTGGTAGCACAAGCCAGTAGCACAAACCAGTAGCACAACTTTGGTAGCACAAACAAGTAGCTCAACATTGGTAGCACAAAACAGTAGCACAACATTGGTAGCACAAGCCAGTAGCACAAACCAGTAGCACAACTTTGGTAGCACAAACCAGTAGCACAACATTGGTAGCACAAACCAGTAGCACAACATTGGTAGCACAAACCAGTAGCACAACATTGGTAGCACAAACCAGTAGCACAACATTGGTAGCACAAACCAGTAGCACAACATTGGTAGCACAAACCAGTAGCACAACATTGGTAGCACAAACCAGTAGCACAACTTTGGTATCACAAGCCAGTAGCACAACATTGGTAGCACAACTTTGGTAGCACAACATTGGTAGCACAACTTTGGTAGCACAACTTTGGTAGCACAACATTGGTAGCACAAATCAGTAGCACAACATTGGTACCACAAATCAGTAGTACAAGCCAGTAGAACAAATTGGTAGCATTAAACTAGCGGCACAAGCCAGTAGCACAACATTAGTAGCACCAGCTACTAGTACGGCCCTGGTGGTTTAACACTGGTAGCAAAAGCCAGTTGCATAGCAGCGTCCTTATAACGCTAATAAGACACGGCCTGTATGACGGCGAACACTAGCTAGGTGATAGTTGGACATAGACCTGTATTTTTACATACGGCCGTTGGGTGCCACCACAAGCAGGCCACTGGCCAGGTGCCACAACAAGCACGCCACTGGCCAGGTGCCATCACAAGCAGGCCACTGGCCAGGTGCCATCACAAGCAGGCCACTGGCCAAAGTTTCAGGTGCCACCACAAGCAGGCCACTGGCCAGGTGCCATCACAAGCAGGCCACTGGCCAAAGTTTCAGGTGCCACCACAAGCAGGCCACTGGCCAGGTGCCATCACAAGCAGGCCACTGGCCAAAGTTTCAGGTGCCACCACAAGCAGGCCACTGGCCAGGTGCCATCACAAGCAGGCCACTGGCCAAAGTTTCAGGTGCCACCACAAGCACACCACTGGCCAGGTGCCACCACAAGCAGGCCACTGGTCAGGTGCCACCACAAGCAGGCCACTGGTCAGGTGCCACCACAAGCAGGCCACTGGTCAGGTGCCATCACAAGCAGGCCACTGGTCAGGTGCCACCACAAGCAGGCCACTGGCCAGGTGCCAACACAAGCAGGCCACTGGCCAGGTGCCAACACAAGCACGCCACTGGCCAGGTGCCAACACAAGCAGGCCACTGGCCAGGTGCCAACACAAGCAGGCCACTGGCCAGAGTTTCAGGCTTTATTAGAGTTCATGCAGCGAAGCAGATGAGATGAAGGCAGTGGTTCGAGACCAAATAGGCAAAAACAACAAGAATATAAAAGTTAAATTTTCATGTAATTTATTACCTATAATTCATGACCTTATCTCCCTCCCATAACCCATGCTATTATCTACCTCCGATAACCCATGCTATTATCTACCTCCCATAACCCATGCTCTTATCTACCTCCCATAACCCATGCTATTATCTACCTCCCATAACCCATGCTATTATCTACCTCCCATAACCCATGCTATTATCTACCTCCCATAACCCATGCTATTATCTACCTCCCATAACCCATGCTATTATCTACCTCCCATAACCCATGCTATTATCAACCTCCCATAACCCATGCTATTATCTACCTCCCATAACCCATGCTATTATCTACCTCCCATAACCCATGCTATTATCTACCTCCCATAACCCATGCTCTTATCTCCCCCAGGTACGCGGGGGTGCTGTATGGCATCACAAACATGGTGGCCACCGTCCCATAACCCATGCTCTTATCTCCCCAGGTACGCGGGGGTGCTGTATGGCATCACAAACATGGTGGCCACCGTCCCATAACCCATGCTCTTATCTCCCCAGGTACGCGGGGGTGCTGTATGGCATCACAAACATGGTGGCCACCGTCCCATAACCCATGCTCTATCTCCCCAGGTACGCGGGGGTGCTGTATGGCATCACAAACATGGTGGCCACCGTCCCTGGCATTGTGGCGCCCATGGTGGTTGGGGCGCTTACCCCTAATGTGAGTTGGTGGCAGGATATAATCTGTTCTGTTATAGGATATAATCTATGTTCTGTTATAGGATATAATCTGTTCTGTTATAGGATATAATCTATGTTGTTATAGGATATAATCTATGTTCTGTTATAGGATATAATCTATGTTCTGTTATAGGATATAATCTATGTTCTGTTATAGGATATAATCTATGTTCTGTTATAGGATATAATCTATGTTCTGTTATAGGATATAATCTATGTTCTGTTATAGGAGATAATCTATGTTCTGTTATAGGATATAATCTGTTCTGTTATAGGATATAATCTATGTTGTTATAGGATATAATCTATGTTCTGTTATAGGATATAATCTGTTCTGTTATAGGATATAATCTATGTTCTGTTATAGGATATAATCTGTTCTGTTATAGGATATAATCTATGTTGTTATAGGATATAATCTATGTTGTTATAGGATATAATCTATGTTCTGTTATAGGATATAATCTATGTTCTGTTATAGGATATAATCTGTTCTGTTATAGGATATAATCTATGTTGTTATAGGATATAATCTATGTTCTGTTATAGGATATAATCTGTTCTGTTATAGGATATAATCTATGTTCTGTTATAGGATATAATCTGTTCTGTTATAGGATATAATCTATGTTCTCTTATAGGATATAATCTATGTTCTGTTATAGGATATAATCTATGTTGTTATAGGATATAATCTATGTTCTGTTATAGGATATAATCTATGTTCTGTTATAGGATATAATCTGTTCTGTTATAGGATATAATCTATGTTCTGTTATAGGATATAATCTATGTTCTGTTATAGGATATAATCTGTTCTGTTATAGGATATAATCTATGTTCTGTTATAGGATATAATCTGTTCTGTTATAGGATATAATCTATGTTCTGTTATAGGATATAATCTATGTTCTGTTATAGGATATAATCTATGTTGTTATAGGATATAATCTATGTTCTGTTATAGGATATAATCTATGTTCTGTTATAGGATATAATCTGTTCTGTTATAGGATATAATCTATGTTCTGTTATAGGATATAATCTATGTTCTGTTATAGGATATAATCTGTTCTGTTATAGGATATAATCTGTTCTGTTATAGGATATAATCTATGTTCTGTTATAGGATATAATCTATGTTCTGTTATAGGATATAATCTATGTTCTGTTATAGGATATAATCTATGTTCTGTTATAGGATATAATCTATGTTCTGTTATAGGATATAATCTATGTTCTGTTATAGGATATAATCTATGTTCTGTTATAGGATATAATCTATGTTCTGTTATAGGATATAATCTATGTTCTGTTATATGATGGGTGAGATGAATGGATGTATGGGATATGTTGGATCAAGGGATTTTTATGATAGAATAGATACAGAGATAAATGGACTTGATATATGTAATCATAAGAGATAGGATTTCAATATGCAAAACATTCTTTGACTTCTTCAGTTCAGACTTATCAACAGTGTATTAATTATTTACAAGGTTGATAAACATGTTTCAATATCTGTCTTTACACTTCTAAACTAGAAATGTATACAACTTTGTGACAACAATGGTTGCTCACACTGATGGTCTCTTTCTTCTGCCAGAAAAGCCAGGAGGAATGGAGGAATGTCTTCTACATCTGCGGGGGACTGTGTCTGTTGGGGACCCTGGTCTTTGGCGCTTTCGCAGTGGGGGAGGAGGAGGAGTGGGCCAAGCTGGCACCAGACACAGTCGTGGAGGTTCCTGGGCCTGATAAGTTGGCCAGGTCAGACAAACAGGCCAGTCTCAGCTCAGACAAACAGGCAAGTGATGGGGAAAATGGAGGAGTGACAAATTCTGTGAAGTATTCAAGTGTGAAGGACGGCCATGAGGATTAATCTCACTACACTGCTGGATCTCAGCTTATGTACATATGGTGCTTCTGTCATGCTGTATGCTGTAGACATACATATCGTATACCATGCTGTATGCTATAGACATACATTTTGTATGTCATGCTGCATGCCAAAAACATACCTTGTTATGCTCTATGATATAAGCACACTGACATTCCAACATGTATTACGTTGTTGAATATGTCAAGAATGAAAAGAAACTGTATATTACATGTACATGTGTTTAATCATTAAAATTAATATTTTTAAACCCATGCTCATGTAGGTGAATGAAATGCAGGGGAAGGGGGGGGGGTGACACTTAACAAAATGCTAAAATGTTGGAGGGTGGTGGTGGGGTGATACCACACCAGATGGTGACACCCTCAGTTACCACACCAGATGGTGACACCCTCAGTTACCACACCAGATGGTGACATCCTCAGTTACCACACCAGATGGTGACACCCTCAGTTACCACACCAGATGGTGACACCCTCAGTTACCACAACCAATGGTGACACCCTCAGTTACCACACCAGATGGTGACACCCTCAGTTACCACAACCAATGGTGGCACCCTCAGTTACCACACCAGATGGTGGCACCCTCAGTTACCACACCAGATGGTGACACCCTCAGTTACCACACCAGATGGTGACACCCTCAGTTACCACACCAGATGGTGACACCCTCAGTTACCACAACCAATGGTGACACCCTCAGTTACCACACCAGATGGTGACACCCTCAATAACCATACCAGATGGTGACACCCTCAATAACCATACCAGATGGTGACACCCTCAGTTACCACACCAGATGGTGACACCCTCAGTTACCATAACCAATGGTGACACCCTCAGTTACCACACCAGATGGTGACACCCTCAGTTACCACACCAGATGGTGACACCCTCAGTTACCACACCAGATGGTGACATCCTCAGTTACCACACCAGATGGTGACACCCTCAGTTACCACACCAGATGGTGACACCCTCAGTTACCACAACCAATGGTGACACCCTCAGTTACCACACCAGATGGTGACACCCTCAGTTACCACAACCAATGGTGGCACCCTCAGTTACCACACCAGATGGTGGCACCCTCAGTTACCACACCAGATGGTGACACCCTCAGTTACCACAACAGATGGTGACACCCTCAGTTACCACACCAGATGGTGACACCCTCAGTTACCACAACCAATGGTGACACCCTCAGTTACCACACCAGATGGTGACACCCTCAATAACCATACCAGATGGTGACACCCTCAGTTACCACACCAGATGGTGACGCCCTCAGTTACCATAACCAATGGTGACGCCCTCAGTTACCACACCAGATGGTGACACCCTCAGTTACCACACCAGATGGTGACACCCTCAGTTACCACACCAGATGGTGACACCCTCAGTTACCACACCAGATGGTGACACCCTCAGTTACCATAACCAATGGTGACAACCTCAGTTACCACACCAGATGGTGACACCCTTAGTTACCACACCAGATGGTGACACCCTCAGTTACCACACCGGGTGACACCTGCAGTTACCACACCAGATGATAACACCCTCAGTTACCACACCAGATGGTGACACCCTCAGTTACCACATCAGATGGTGACACCCTCAGTTACCACATCAGATGGTGACACCCTCAGTTACCACATCAGATGGTGACACCTGCAGTTACCACATGAGGTGACACCTGCAGTTACCACACTGGATGGTGACACCCTTAGTTACGACAACAGATGGTGACACCCTCAGTTACCACACCAGGTGGTGACACCCTCAGTTACCACACCGGGTGGTGACACCCTCAGTTACCACACCGGGTGACACTAGACCTAGTGACGCCACTGAGTGGTATAAGTGGGTTAAACTTTGTTAAAACAACTAATGAGTTGAAACAAAAAAAAATAAGATAAACACAAAGAATATAAAAATATAAGATCAATTTTACTTTAACGAATATATAAATACATATCACAATATCAACCCCTACGACTTGTAAGGTCACCAGAGGTTAAAGGGCAAAGGTTGTTTCCCACTGATAAAGAGAGATCACTATGACAGCTCTCTGGAATATTTAATGCTAGACTTACAAGACATCATGTCGGCACCACTCTACCATTGTAGTATTGACTCTTAAAGAATGTAAAAGGAATTACACAGGCCTAAAGATCAATTATTTAGTTGTAATGTTATGTGTGGCCTGAAGGCCAATGTTTCTCTCAGATTACATCTTGGTGCTACATATGTGGGGGATTATGTCCTACTTGAGCTGGTATAAAGGGGATTATGTCCTACTTGAGCTGGTATAAAGGGGATTATGTCCTACTTGAGCTGGTATAAAGGGGATTATGTCCTACTTGAGCTGGTATAAAGGGGATTATGTCCTACTTGAGCTGGTATAAAGGGGATTATGTCCTACTTGAGCTGGTATAAAGGGGATTATGTCCTACTTGAGCTGGTATAAAGGCTTGGAGCTATAGATGTGGGGGGTTATGTCCTACTTGAGCTGGTATAAAGGCTTCCTGTGTCTGACCTTGTACGTGTACAGTCCAGGTGCTATGATACTGAGGGCCTGGTGTACGATGACCGCGGTCAGGCCCCAGATGCGATGTGTAGCCCCAGTGTAGACTGGCAGCGTGTAGCCAGAACCCTCGCGGAAAAATGTCTGACCTATGTGTTGGTGGTCACACAGGTGGCGGATGGACACACAGAATGCTTCCTCCACCTCGTCGTGGTTGATGGGCATTTGACTGGGGTCAACTTCACCCGTACAGGCTAGGATGGGGTACACGACCTTGTTGCCTCCCTGGGGGGGGAGAGATGTTTGTAGGGTTACAGTGGGAGTAGAGAGAAGGGAGAAGTAAGAGAAGGGAGAAGTGTGTCAGTAAGAGAAGGGAGAAGTAAGAGAAGGGAGAAGTGTGTCAGTAAGAGAAGGGAGAAGTAAGAGAAGGGAGAAGTGTGTCAGTAAGAGAAGGGAGAAGTAAGAGAAGGGAGAAGTGTGTCAGTAAGAGAAGGGAGAAGTAAGAGAAGGGAGAAGTGTGTCAGTAAGAGAAGGGAGAAGTAAGAGAAGGGAGAAGTGTGTCAGTAAGAGAAGGGAGAAGTAAGAGAAGGGAGAAGTGTGTCAGTAAGAGAAGGGAGAAGTAAGAGAAGGGAGAAGTGTGTCAGTAAGAGAAGGGAGAAGTAAGAGAACAGAGAAGTGTTTGTTGATGTCAAAACCAAATGTGAAACAAGTATAGGGAAACAACTGATTTATATAATCTGGCACTTTGTAAAAGGGAGACAAAAATAAAATTACCCTAAAATAATAAAAATATAGATCTT
Organism: Physella acuta; assembly: GCF_028476545.2. Taxonomy (NCBI): domain Eukaryota; kingdom Metazoa; phylum Mollusca; class Gastropoda; family Physidae; genus Physella; species Physella acuta. The sequence goes on along the minus strand of NW_026732952.1, from coordinate 203,626 downwards.
TAGACTCAGACATAAATGTATGAATCTTCCCCCCCCCCATTCCCACTACAAGATAATAAAAATGTCACAATCAATAAAATAGAGCTTCAACTGTTGGTTGTATCCCACAGACTTCAGTAAAGCTGGGGATTTGTTCTCTAGTCAAATTGTCTGGGCTGACGTCTGACAAGCAGCTACTAGCAGACAGCAGCTGGGGTGGGGGTGGCTGGACAACGTACCAGTAACAGCAGCTGGGGTGGGGGTGGCTGGACAACGTACCAGTAACAGCAGCTGGGGTGGGGGTGGCTGGACAACGTACCAGTAACAGCAGCTGGGGTGGGGGTGGCTGGACAACGTACCAGTAACAGCAGCTGGGGTGGGGGTGGCTGGACAATGTACCAGTAACAGCAGCTGGGGTGGGGGTGGCTGGACAACGTACCAGCAGATGTCAGGTGGCCACTAAAGTCTGCAAACCCCACATGACCTCTGAACCATACAGCCTCTAAAATCTAATTAATTACTCACTGAGCCTGGTAAGCTTTTCATCTGACCCCAGATGTCAAAGGTCGCAGGATCCAACCCAAGTTCCTCTTGTGTTTCTCTCAGCGCTGTTGCAATGAAGTCCTTGTCATTTTTATCTGTGTTGCCTCCTGGGAAACTAAAAATAATTTTTTTTTTAAATCAATATGCTAAACCAGCAACAAAACAGTTTTTTCTTTTACCAGATGTAAGGTTTTAACTTGACCATAACAGTTACAGGCATGAAGCAGACTGATTATGAAAACATATAGATAAATTAAACAAAACATTTTCTTGAATGAAAGAAACAGGATAATGGGAGCCTGCCTAAAACAAAACATGACATCCTGTACCAATATAAGGGATACAACTCTAGAATTGTTGACAGTTTTTACATATACAATTGAATCGTTCCCCTTTAATCTTCAATTAAATTTAATTCTCATATAGCTGATCAATTGATAGAAAATAATTAAAAATGGCTCCATTAGAGTATTCAAATATTCAAACACTGGTATGGCAACCTTAGTTTTACATCAAACCAACCAGCATAGTGTTTCACCCATGTGGTTTGGTCACTGTTTTTTCAATACAACTGTATCGGTTGTCTAATGTAAAGATTATATGAAATGAAAATTACATAGTTGAATTCTCTCAGAAAACAGCTGAACTGTGAAGTAAGGAATTGTTCACATTATTTTTATGGGGGGCGGGGGGGGGGAAATAGTGGCATATAAATGTATAAAACAGACTTTGAATTTTAAAATATGGCTAAACATCTTTTTAGCACTATTTTAGTTTTTGGATTTGTTTCTAACAGAGACGTGTAACAAGTACGTATTACTAAAATGATATGATTGCCCATAACCTTAAATTTAACCTTGAGTTATAATTTACATTAAGGGTGGGGGATGTTCAAGAAATGTTGAACGCGAGGTCTAGAATACATGCATAATTCTATTATTTAGGCAATCCTGAGAAGCTTAAATATTTTCAGGCTAAAAGTCATATGACTGTTGGGTGTTATCTTACCTTACCTGGCCGCGATGTTTCTTTAATTTGGTTGAGCGCAGTGTTAAAATCAGGGAGGGCTCATTGTGGACCGTACAGAGTGGCACCAGGACGGCAGCTGTAGAGTGGCCAGACTTCAGATCATAATCCTTAGCTGTCCTAACTGGCTCCACAGTCACTAGTCTCTCCTGGGCTCGTCTTTTGTTTTCATCTTTGTTTAAAAAATTAAACATTACATTTAAAGTTTGTTTCAGAAGATACAGACTTATGTGCTAGCCGTTGTGATTTCTCAAAGTGAAACAAGTTAACAAGCAAATCCCTACAAAAAAATTACACCCTTTTAATAATATCACCCTTAATAATAAAATTTTTCAAAACATTTTTTTTTAACAGTACAAAGTGTGTCATTAGTGAAACAAGATCTAATTTATTAAATTTTGCGCCACAGTGAAGCTAGCGATGGGTTTTTCTGTAATGTAAGTGAAATTCAACTGAAAAATATTAAATAATTTCTTTTAAATAAACTATGTTGAAAAATACCTGCTCTACAACTCAATGGCATTAAACTATTTATTATTTATACCACCTGAGTTTAATTTAGGGGGTAATCGTTTACATTCTACATTTGATTAAATTTATGAGTTTTATTTAGGGGGCAATAGTTTACATTCTACATTTGATTAAATTTAACTCACCACTCAGCAGCCTCTCAAATGTGATTGGATGCGGGTTTATGTTGATGCTGGAGAAACTTCTAGAGACAAATACTTGTCTTGACGAGACACAACAATTGGACAGAAGGGACTTCAAGCTGTACACTTTAAGGCTGGGCATTTTACGCTATAAGTGACTCTTGCCTGAAAAATTAAAAATGGTAGAATTAATGGGTGGAGTCAATTGATTGTATACATTATTACAACTATAGTAGTTAAATGAAGGCCAAAAATATTGCCAAAGACCAGCAAAAGTGGAAAGAGATTTTTGTGGCAGTCCCATGTATTCTGGGCACATAAGGGAAAATATGATGAGGACAGTAGTTAATTACAATAAGATTTGGGCACATAAGGGAAATTATGATGAGGACAGTAGTTAATTACAGTAAGATTTGGGCACATAAGGGGAAACTTGATCAGGACAGTAGTTAATTACAATAAGATTTAGACACATAAGGGAAAATACAATGAGGACAGTAGTTAATTATAATAAGATTTGGGCACATGAGGGAAAATATGATGAGGACAGTAGTTAATTACAATAAGATTTGGGCACATAAGGGAAAATATGATGAGGACAGTAGTTAATTACAGTAAGATTTGGGCACATAAGGGAAAATATGATGAGGACAGTAGTTAATTATAATAAGATTTGGGCACATGAGGGAAAATATGATGAGGACAGTAGTTAATTACAATAAGATTTGGGCACATAAGGGAAAATATGATGAGGACAGTAGTTAATTACAGTAAGATTTGGGCACATAAGGGAAAATTTTATCAGGACAGTAGCTAATTATAATAAGATTCAGCTTAACAGTAGCACAAGTTAAAAATTAATAATACCCAAAGCCCTAAAATAACCAAACTATTTAAGTAAACCTAAACCTGAGTTAAAGTAAAGACTAAGTAAGCAGGGAGTCTAGTAATAATAAGTAAGCTATGTTTGTAGATTTATTTTCAAACTTTTGTTTCAAATTTAATCTAGACTAATAATATAGGCCTATTGAATTATATTTAACAAGGCAATATGCATCCATTCTTTTAATTTCTACATTTTAAATGGCTGAATATTCAATAGGCCAAGTCCTATATGACATTTCTATATTTATTTAGTTAAATTGCTGTTTTAAGAATACATGATGTATATAATTACTATTAATTAGGCCTTTAAATTAAACTGTTATATGCACACAACTAGAATCTATAAACAATAACATTATATATATTAATTAAATAGTAGATTTTACTAGGTATTATTATAACACTATTCAATAATAATTTAGATCTAGTTCTAACCCTGCCATAAAAATAAAATTCTGAAGAGTCATAGGCCTAATCTAAATATAACTGTATAAGGTCCTATAGATAGCCTAGATATCTCTCAAGCATTATAGCCTGTAGGCCTATAATTTGTAGCCTACATTCATGATTTCCATTAATAAGCCATAATCATATAATAAACTAAAAGTAATAGGCCTACTTAAATAGAAATCCTATTATTTTATAATAAAAACTTACTGAAATATTAAGGATCTTAGACCTATGTATTAATTTTTAAATTTTTGTGTTGCTAGGCTTAACATCATAGGCCTATATTAAATAATAACAAGATCCCGGGAGGTATTACTAGATCTAGGCCATCGCACGATATGTAAATAACACTAAGACAATGACGTACAGTCTGACACACCATTCTGAAATACACCAGAAATACTGTAAACCATATTTTGTTATTTGGCACTATCTTCTTTTAATATGATTTATAGAGCGTTTAACAATTGTTGAGCTTCAATTGATTTGCTTTTTAAACTATGTTAAGCCTAGGCCTATAAATTATTATTATATTTGGAATTTTATATTCATAAGACTTAAACCTGAATTGAAATCATTGCTAAATTTCTTCAATTTTTTATTTTTGTGTTTTTAAAAAAAATCATTAACTACACAAGGCTTTATTATTTATATTTACTAGCCTAATGACTACTAATTTTCTGCAAGTTTCTGTGATTTTTATGTCGATTAAACCTAAAAGCATTGATAGGTACACTGGTACCTTTATTTATGTTTCAACTGTCAAATCAAATATGATTTAATTTAACAGTAACTAATGTTTATGAAACTCAGCAAACATTTCTGGATAATGATAACTAAATAGATCTAGGCCTAAATAAAAAAAGTAAAATTGACTCAAATGTACTTAATTTATACTTAACTAGGCATACTGCCTAGCTTCGCTTAGGTTTTTAAATAACATTTGAGAATTTGAATACTTAATTATTTAGCGATGGATTTGGTGTTGAGTGCTTTAATTTAAACAGTAATGCTAACTTTAAAAAAAAAATGTTTTAGTTTGTCATTTAAATACCGTTCTCAGAGAAATATCGGAAAGTACGCAATTTATAAGTAAAATGGAATTAGAACTACACAGCTTCCATGAACAGTACATCTCATAGTTTTTATTACATTGCCTTTTGAAATTTATTTATTTATTTAATTGGGATACGTAACTAAATTAACAACTTAATTTTGTACTAAAACAAATGCTATACTTCGTCATTTTCTGTTTCTGTTTAAAATAGTATACAATTATTTGAAAAATAATAATTTAAAAAACGTTACCTCCCTTGAAAACTGAACGTATGACGTATGTCTTTGTTTTTTTTTTACAAACAGTTGCTATGCTTATATAAGAAATTACGGTATATGAACATATTTAACAACTATAATGGCTGTTTCCGACGGGATTAAAGTTTTTTTGTTAGCCTCCAGGGTCGGTCTACGACGTCACATAATATTAAGGGGATCGTTCGTCAATTTATTTATATATATATCTCATATAAGGAGAATTTCACTCAAGATCATCTTTTAGCCCTCGTCGAGGGCTTTGAGTCTGACCAACAGTTTTTCCATACGGCCTAGTCATCTATAGTAGTGTATGCAAAAAATTAGCCAGATATACTGAGCTTAAGTACCCTAAAGTCTGCGTTGAAATGATCCTCTGTTTTTCCCATAAAATACAAAGATTATATAGGGAAATACAACTGGTCAGTTTTGACCCCTTTACGAAGTTTTCCCGGACATGGCGAGTTTTTTGTGACACCCCAAGGGGTTCTCCTACCACCTCACAAAATTTCAAGGGGGGTCGTCGGAGGAATTTTTTTTTCGTAATATAGCCCATATAAGCCGCCGGTCAGTCGAGGTCAGTTTTGACCCCCTCTCCGTAGACTTTTCGGCCAACCGTCACCGGCCCTCGTGTTCTATCGCCCCAAGGCACCATCGTGCCAAATTTGACGCGCCTGCGGCGCCGGGAAGTGCCCTATCGGGCACCCGACAACTTTGCTTTATATATATAGATGACTTTAATGTAGATCTAGATCTAGATCTAGTTAGTTTAGTTAGTAAGTAGTTACTAGTGACTGTCCTAAGGGTAAAATCACGATATAGCGTTGGTTATTATTCCGGAATTGTACAGCAGTAAAAAACAGTAAAACAATGGCGTAGTCTGTCAAGACGTTCAGGAAACCACCGAAAATACTGTAAAACATCATTTATTTGCCGCCATATAATTTTTAATACATATATAAAGCGGAAGAGAGGGCGCCCAAGACAGACCTGGAGGCGGAGTCTTCTTGAAGAACTGAAGCCAATAGGGATGTCTTGGGAGATGTCAAAATTAATAGCCGAGGATAGGAAGAAATGGAAGGAAATGGTGGAGGCCCTATGCTCCATAAAGAGCAAAGAGGACTGAGTAAAGTAAAGTAAGTTTCAAAATGTGCATGGATTGATTTTAGTTGCATTTTAAATACTGTTTTGCTAATTATTTTGTATTTCTAATGTTTTTAAGTGTATGCGCTGATTATTGCTGCTACTAAACATTTGTTCTAATTTTTCTTGCTACTTTTAATTTTGGTAAATCTAATCGTCCTATTTTACTTACTAGATCTAGATTTGGTTGTCGCAAATCTTCTGCAAGTTTTTTTCTGTGTTTCTTAAAAAAACAATTAGTAATTACTACACTCGACTTTATTAACTAATTGTTGCTATTTTTTTGTCAATTAAACTTAAAATTCAGTTAAAACATTAATTTAATGCACTTAGTTTATTTTTATTTCAAGGTTCAAATAAGCTAGGGCAGGGGTTCCCAACCCTGTGCCCGCGGGCGCCATGGCGCCCACTGAACGATTCATATGTGCCCGCCTCTTACTATTCGACAGAGACAGAACTTTTTTCATAAACATTATTTTAAAAAATGATTTATTTTTATTCATTTGTTACAGTTTAAACTTATTTTTGACTGCCTAGGTTTTTTAAATATGTTCGATACTTGTCCCAACTTGTCTAGTGGCGAGTTAGACTGCACTATTTTCGCTAGACTGGAACGGCTAGTGCCATTTGAATCATTTTTCGGTTCGACATATTTTTATGCGAATCATTGTTTTCAAACATGAACTTCATAAAATCAAGATATAGATCTCGACTCACCGATGAGCATCTTTATGATTGTCTGCTAACAGGATTATCGTCATACGCTCCTAATTATGAAGCTCTGACCAATGAAATGCAATGCCAAAGATCACATTGACTTTATTATATTTTTTAATTAAATGTTTTCTTTGTATTTATGTGTTTTGTTTACTTTCTTTACGTTTTGTAAATACATTTCTCTGTGTGTATGCAATTTGAAAAAAATGCCAAATAGTTTTATTATTTTGAAACATTTTTGTTTATTATTTATTAATACATTATGACTAGATCTTATAAGAAAACAAGAAAATAAGACAATAAATTATGGGAAAATGACAAGTTATGGAAGGAGTTTGGCGATTTAAAATAAGTGGTGCCCGCCACCTTACCAATATTTTAGAATGTGCTCTAGAGTAAAAAAAGGTTGGGAACCCCTGAGCTAGGGTTTACAGTAATGAATGTTACCAAAACACAACAAACATTACCAGATAATTTCCGACACTATATCGTGAGATTACATAAGACTTATGTAATCTCACGATATAGTGTCGGAAATTTAAAGGCCTAACTTAACTTTGTAAAGTGTTGGCTGTAGCCTAAATAAAGTAGTAATGAACAGGACATTAACGTATAGCCGCAGTATGTATATACTATATAGTGTACTGTATACTGTATAGTATAGCGATCTAGAATCTAGTAATTCTAGATCTAATTCTAATCTAGATATCTAGATTAAGATCTAATAATTCATCAGCCAAGCCTCACTCAAAAAATTATTATAGTTATAATCTTAAAATCTTATACTTATATATTTAGAATCTAGAGAATCTATATAATATTATATATGGAATTTTTTTACAGATGAGTCAACTCAACTCACTGCTGACCTGAATGTGGCAGTGTCTGGTCCCTTACTTCAAAATAGACCAGAGTAGAGTAGAGTTCTCAGTAGAGTTGAGTAGAGTGTAGAGGCTGAGGTTTAGATCTAGAAATGTAGGTCCTAACACTAGACCTTCAGATGCTTCATTGTAAAAATATAGATTTGTAACATTAACGATGTTCGCTACTGTCAAATACCCCGATCATTTGTCACTCCCACTTCAAGTAAAGTCTTTAAATTACTACTCTTTTACTATTTACTTTGTGACCGAGGTGAAGATAACGAAAGTGGCCAGCTGTGGTGCTCGATTTTTAGCCAAATATTAGATCCATCACTTTTTAGCAGTTGGCTAATGGTTTAAAATTTGCTTTAAAAAAATAATTTATAATTTATATGCTATCTTTTATTTGGATCTAAACTCTAGTTTAGTGATTTGTGGTGATGTTGCAAGTCCATTTTAACCCACTTTTCTGTCTTTTCAGATACGTTCGTCTTTGGTGACAATGAAAGAATATATTATTTCAAATAGGCCTATAAGTAGATACTAAATAAAATAAGTCTTTAAATTAATTAAACGTTGTGAATAACAAAGAAGAGAGATAACAAGAATAAGTACCAACGATCGCAGTGGTGAACTGGTTGTCATAGATGGTGGTCACTATAGCAGGCCACGGACTTAGGACAAATATTTGTCCTTTAGAGATCTCATGCTACTGATGGGATTTTAAAGCAAACATTATTAGTTGTAGGATGTATTGTTGACATCACTAAGAATCAACGGAATTTTTTTAGACCTACAAACTTACTTAAACAATATAGATTTAGGCTAAGTCCTTCGTTTTTAATTTTTTTAAATTCAGTTAATTGTATAGACATAATCTTCAGCTACTTTAACTGGTAAAATAGGAAAAAATAAAACCAAAAGCAGTTTTCTTCAAGCACTAACACATATGACAAAATAACCCATTGATAGGCCACTTCGCCACCATTTTGTGTTATTTAAGTGATACAAGTCCCCGAGTTAGATAACAGCGGTTGGCAGGCACACTAAAGGTCTTATTAGATGTGTTTTTGATGCAAATTATAAGTCACTGCTTAATTTTACTTCCGTGCCATTCAGCTGTTTAGACTTAATAAAGCCCCAGGTAGCATTCTAGTTTTATAATGTAAAATAATTTCTATAGGACTAACAAGTTCCTCACAAACCGCATGCAGTTTTCTGACAGATTCGGAGAGCACTTTAAATTTGCACGCACCTTCATTTAAAAATACAAATCCATTTTAATAGCAGAATACGACCCCCCCCCTCCCCAGATACACACAAGTTACAGCCTATATCTAAAAACTACAAAGCTTACCACGTGTCGCTACGGACACATACTTTGACTATTGTCTCTTAGTGTAAATGCTGCAAGCTGCGACACAGTCACAGCAAATGTTTCAATCCTGCATGGCCAGAGTTTCCTCCAGGCATCTCTTCGAAGGAGGTTACCACCCTCCCCCCCCCCCCGAACGAAATGGAGTTTATATAGAAAATATACACTTTTAACAGTGTCCGCCCCCCCCCCCCCCCCCCCACCCCGGAGAAAAAAATCTGGAAGAAACACTGTTCATGACCATGGGGGAGCCCTTCGCGGTCAGTCTACTATAATATATTGCAAGTAAGTAAAATACCCTTTCGAACCTGCCTGTCCATGGGTAGGTGAAGTAGAGTTTATCTGTTTCCGTGATCTCGGCATATTAAGTGATAATGTGGTCAGACTATACCCAGCTGCCTTTACTTTCCTTAACATAAGACACGTGCCCATCAGAGCTGGGTGGACTCTGGGACGTTCTACTTACACGAACCCGGGATTCGAATTTTGGGTTAGCAGTTGTATGTTCTACCATTCAACCACGCCGTTCCACAATACAGCTGATGGTATACTTTCAAAACGACAACAATAAAATAACCATGAGCCAAAATATTTGTCCAGTTCAACCTATCTCACCTATGAAATCTGGCCACATCAGTAAACAAAATAATAAAAAGTGGCACACTATTTAAAACATTTTGAATTCTGGTACACATTAGAATTAGCCTTCGTTTTCTTAGGATTGTGTTAAGGGTGGGGGGAGTGGGGGTGACGGGAACTAGCAATAGAGGGTGAGGGGGTAGGGTGGTGCTGGAATTGTAGCCGTGAAATACGAACACAGGATGTTTCCAGATAGACACAAAATAAAATCCAATGTCAAGCTGACCTGCTGAAGGAACGGCAACTCAATCTCTTAGCTCACTTTCCGTTTTTGTAAGAAGGTGGAGAGGGGAGGGGGGGGGGGAGAACAAGCAACAAGTTATCTCAGGCCAACAGGTCACATCTGGTGTAAGGGGGGGGGGGTGGAGAGAGGGGAGGGGGAGAGAGAGGGAGAGTAGGAGGAGAGAGAGAGAGGGGGGGGGGGGGAGAACATACAAGTTATCTAAGGCCAACACTCACCCATACATAAAACAAATAAATATAGACATATTTCGGCACACAAAACATACACAAAAACAACATACACAAACATATACGTACACATACAGTCACATACACTGCAACACACATAAACAAGCACGAACACGTTAGCACAGATAGACACGTACACACACGTGAATGCACACATACACTCACACATACATAAAGACAATTACTTATAGAAACATACACACAACAAAAACACATATATACATGAACACGCGTCAAACATAAACACATACATACATATACACATATACACACATTCACACATATACACGCATACGCACATACATGCACTCACACATCATACATAGAAACACACATACACACGCATATATAAATATGGCTACAGGACATTACCCCCCTGGATATTTCCCCCCGGACATTTCCCCCCCGTATTTACCCCCCGGTGCAATTACCCCCCTGTCAATTACCCCCCTGTCAATTACCCCCCCCCCGGGGAATTACCCCCCCTCCTCTCAAGTTAAAATCCTAACTCTAACTAGGATTTTATCCCTATACAGGGGCGTAGCGAGGGGGGGGGCGGGGGCAGCGGACCGCACCGGGTGACACCATTAAGGGGGGTGACACCAAGGCAAAAAATAGCAAAATATATAGAGAAAAACTCGAGGGGGGTGCAAATCGTAAGTTTGAGGGGGGGTGCAAATCGAAAACTTGAGGGGGGGGGTTCAAATCGAAAGTTTGAAAGTTTGTCCCTTGGAAGGGTCTCTATGTCTCTGGGGGGGGTGACACTATTAAGTGCCGCCCCTGGTGACACCCGACCTCGCTACGCCACTGTCCCTATATACTACTTTAATCCAAACCTTAAGAAAAATACCAAAACCTAAGCATCCACCTTAGCCTAAACCTTCACACAAAACCAAAACCAAAGCTAGACACAATCCTAACCCTAAAACTAGCTTTAACCCTAACCGTAACCCTAGCTCTAACTCTAACCCTAACCCTAGACCTAATCTTAACCCTAACCCTAGCCCTAACCCTAACCCTAACCTTAACCCTAACCCTAACCCTAACTCTAACCCTAACCCTAACATTAACCCTAACCCTAACCCTAGCCCTAAAACGTAACCCTAACCCTAACCCTAACTCTAACCCTGTCCGGGGGGGGGGGGGGGGTAATGTCCTACTGGGCGGGGGGTAATTGACAGGGGGGTAATTGACAGGGGGGGTAATTACTCTGGGGGGTAATGTCGGGGGGGAAATATCCGGGGGGTAATTGACAGGGGGGAAATGTCCTGTTCCCATATAGATATATATATATATATATATATATATATATATATATATATATATATATATATATATATATATATATATATATATATATATTTATATATATATATATATAACAATATATATAAACATATATATATATATATATATATATATATATATATATATATATATATATATATATATAACAATATATATAAACATATATATATATATATAACAATATATATAAACATATATATATATATATATATATATATATATATATATATATATATATATATATATATATATATATATATATATATATATATACACATATATGCATACATGTATGCACATATGTATATATATATGTGTCTGTATATATATAAAGTCACGAACATTACAACCACACACACACATATTCCATACCAAACAGACAACCACACACATTTACACAAAGCTCACACACATCCACACACACCTACACGCACACACCTCTCCACACACAAACACAAAAAGACAATAAATAACATATAGTACTGTTGTAACCTCTGGTCCTTTGGTGTTCAACCAAAATGACTTGGCGTGAAGACCTTCATATTCCCAGTGCTTCCCCCTGCTACAAATGAAATCCTTTAAAAATCAGCTTGTGATTTATTCGGTTGATACATTTTTAAACTTCCCAGAATGGAAGACCAGACTTCTGAAATTGAATGCAAGAATAAAATTTCAACAACAAAACAAAAACCAAGGTCTTGTTGGTTTTAGTTTGGAAATGTGAAAAAATCTGTCCAACTATTTGTTGAACATTGAAGAAAAGGCTGGGATTTTTTTTTTACTGCTGAAACTAGACAATAGATATGGAAGTAGAAAAAATGTAAAATTTCCCCAAAAAAGATGAAGGGATGTGCATGTGTGTGTCGGTGTCGGTGTGTGTGTGTGTGTGTGTGTGTGAGAGGAGGAGGGATGCATGGACAAAATTTGAATATTTACCACATGTAACAACTCTAGTTCATACACAGTTTGTCTTTCAAATGTTTGGCTCTTAGCCTAGTGATGTTTGATCAATCTACATTATTTTACAGGAAATCCTAGTGATTTCAATACTTAACTATATTATAATCTTTTAAAACAATACCATAATTAAGCGTGAGTAATTAAATTAAACGGCTCATTTACTAATTGTAGTGTTAAAATATCGTCTTAAGATTTTTTAAGTAGTTGGATCAAAAAATTAGGGTACACAAAGAATTATGACTTAGGGTACACAAAGGATTATGACGTACGGTACACAAAGGATTATGACTTAGGGTACACAAAGGATTATGACTTAGGGTACACAAAGGATTATGACTTAGGGTACACAAAGGATTATGACTTACTGTACACAAAGGATTATGACTTAGGGTACACAAAGGAATATGACTTAGGGTACACAAAGGATTATGACGTAGGGTACCCAAAGGATAATGACGTACGGTACATAAAGGATTATGACTTAGGGTACATAAAGGATTATGACGTAGGGTACCCAGAAAAGTTGTGTCTGGTGTAGGACGGTCACTGTGACGAAATATCCGGTCCACTAACGACTCGGCCTACAAGTGAAATCACGTGACACTCCCCCCCCCACTAATTATATCCCCCCCCCCCCACAGCAGTAATCAACGCCACTCGGTTGACCCCGTCAGTTGACGATACAATTTCTATTTTTAACACCCAGTCAAGGAATGCTGGGATTGCATCCATCCATCACGTGGTCTGCAGATATGTGACGTCATTTACGCGGCGTGAGGGGGGGGGGGCGGATGGTGTCGAGCATAGAATGAAGATCGTGTTGACATGATACAGTAAATATTAGGGGGGGGGTGGAGAATTCACTGAGGGTCGCTCGGTCCATCGAAGACATGAACCCTTTTGGATTTGTATCAATGTAGTCCAGTTTTAAAATTATATTATGTCATTTTTTTACAGGGCTTGAAGTGATGACGTGTATTTTAAAATCCAAGGTTGTCACGTGACTCAACGCTTGTAAACCAACATCTGCAGGTTGTTTCATAATAACGACATGCCGTAGCTAGGCAACGGCAGGCTGTAGCCAACCACCCAGAGACTTTCTGCGTCTGCCATTATTTCCACGTGCGCTCCCCGCTTGATTGCACCCAGGATCCGCGTGTTAAAAACTGCAACTTTTCATTTCGACAATAAAACACAAATAACACATAAAGATAGGCTTGCGATCGGATTTTCCCGTTAACTTTCACATCTGCGGCACCGTGAAGTGTCCATACCCCCAACCCTCTCCTCGGCCATCTTGTTCAAATTACGGTTGAAACAAGTTTAAAAGTGGCAGGCTTTGGCCTTCAAGGAGAGCGGCAATTCAAAAGGGAGATAATACGTTGAGATTGGAAGGTGAAACAGTGCCGTATGTACGATAATAGGGGAAGTTACTCTGGTGTCTCGTGTGAGATAACTCCATGAGCAGATGCGGCCATAGTGGAAACAGATGAGCGTCGTCTCCCTTTAGACCGAGTTATCTAACTCGGCATTTAGCCGGGCAATCATCGCGTCATTCTAATAGCGCTAGATACCCCGCCACAGCTCGCCTTTGATTTCATAACTTTATTATTTATTAGCACCTTCGGAACTTTGTAGTTTTATTTAGGCGAACTAGGAAACACGGGGGCTGTGCCAGAAGGGGGGAGGGGGGTGAGGGGGGCGGCTTTTATAAACGTAAACCTGAGATTACTCTGAGGTGTTTTAATAAGTGAGATCGCGGGGAAAATTCAGAGGCAGGGTGTTATTGGTGGTTTGGTGCATGTCAATAAACTTCTAAAATTGTGTGGGGTGGGGGTGGGGGTGGTGTGTGGTGAGTTGAGGATACAGAGGTCACGTTAGGGGAAATGTAGAGAGAGAGAATGAAAAATGGGAAATGTATAATATAGCTTGCTAAGAGGATGGCACGAAACATCAGTGACGCAAGTAACGCCCCCCACCCCGTTAATACACCCCCTTGCGACGCCCATCTTCTCACAACCTGATACAACCCTATACAATCCGACAATTCAATACCTCACAATATAACTCACAATATAACTCACAACATAATATACCTCCCCACAGAACAATATACCTCACAACACAGATTTAAATGCTTAACATTTCTTTTATCCATATTTAAATACACGGAAAATAGAAAAGGATAAAAAAAAACAGAAACGCCATTTATATCTCCTCCTAAACAATATGAATTTAAAAACAACATTATTTCAGACGTCTAGATTTCTGTACACGAATAAATTCAGTTCAGACGTCTAGATTTCTGCACAGGAACAAATTCAGTTCAGACGACTAGATTTCTGCGCAGGAAATACCATCAGCAAAGGGCCAAGTCTGCATATTTGTAATAAATTTATTGCACATTTTGTTTGCTACACCGATCACTACGTTTTGAAAGTTAAGACTGATGATGTAATAAATAGAAAATTGTTTAAACATGACTTTTCTAGTACATTCTCAACATTTTGGTATTAAAACAACATTTTTCAGTAAATTCTCAACATCTTAACTTTTTATAAAGAGGCCCTTCTTGAAGATCTTTTTAACAAAAATAAAAATCTTATAAATCGCGATTCTTTTTTTTTTCTAGGGCGCAATAATTTTTAGGCGTTAAAACCTTGATTCCATTAGGCGCGCGCTGTGACGCTTCGCTGCGCATCAAGGTCAGTCGGTTCATTATGTTTTTGGTTGTCATTAGCTCCTTACCGAGGGTTGGCGGGCTGCCCACGGATGTGACGGGTTGGGTGTGAATTATCCACGGAATGTGGACGCAGGTCTAAGAGTAATTGTATTTCTCCGAAGTGTTGTTGTAACATGACTGTAGGTAAAATACTTTGGGTACTTAATTGGGGTAGGGATAGGGGCATCCAATTTGAAGCTTGACCCTACAACAACTTTTCTTGTACAGCTTACAAAATCACATTTTATGTTACTTGTCGCTAGTACTCAGTCCGTCCCCACTTATACTTAAACCTTACGTTGGTAACTAGAAGTTTATTTTTAGCGAAGATTTCGCAAACATATTTTTTAAAACTAACAAACAAGCAAGCAAATAGTATTTAAAAGATGATAAAAGAAAGTCCATTAGGACAAGAATAATGTCTACACAAAGATGAAAGAAACAGGGGGAGAGAGTGATTAATGGCGCGAGTGAATGCCCCTGTCAACGCTGCTCAATTCTCCATCACTACTAGAAGATAAAGCCATAGAAGAAAGGACAGGATTTCAACAAGCACACAAGGTATTTTAATTTGGCCAAACTTTTTTTTAGTTTGGCCTACAAAGTGTGGAAAAGTTGGGCCAGCGGGCACGGCTTCCTTCCTTCTCGGCTGTAGCACGATCGGATTTTCCCGCTGATGTGTGAGGTGGTGGGACACGAAGTGAGTTACCAGACGATGTGAGCAGACGGGCTTGTGATTTACCATCCAACCAGCCCCCTCCTGCCTGACCGAGGGGTCAGTGAAAATAATTTGGTGTGGGCGGTACAAGGGGGAGGGGGGCGTGGGGGGGGGGGGGGTCAGTGCAACAATTTTAGTTGGTGAATGAACTTTGTCTCACACGGCATCGACTCACCATCTACCAGCACAACTTCAATCATACCAATAGTTTCAATCATACCAATAGTTTCAATCATACCAATAGTTTCAATCATACCAATAGTTTCAATCATACCGATAGTTTCAATCATACCGATAGTTTCAATCATACCAATAGTTTCAATCATACCAATAGTTTCAATCATACCAATAGTTTCAATCATACCAATAGTTTCAATCATACCAATAGTTTCAATCATACTAATAGTTTCAATCATACCAATAGTTTCAATCATACCAATAGTTTCAATCATACCAATAGTTTCAATCATACCACACGTTAATTCCAACCAACGGAGAAATGTTTTGATACTTTCCAAAGTTTTGTCTGTATATTCACTTGAATGCAGAGTAAACCAAAGTCTCACGAAGTTTCCGACTAACCCAAACAGTTAACCAAAAAGTTAACCGAACAGTTAATAAAAAAAGTTAATCGAACATTTAACCAAACATTTCACCAAAAAATAACCAAAGAGTTAACCAAAGAGTTAACCAAAGAGTTAACCGAACAGTTAATAAAAAAGTTAATCGAACATTTAAACAAACATTTCACCAAAAAATAACCAATGAGTTAACCAAAGAGTTAACCAGACAGTTAACCAAAATTTAACCAAACAGTTACCCAAAAAGTTAACCAAAATTTAACCAAACAGTTAACCAAACAGTTAACCAGACAGTTAACCAAAGAGTTAACCAAACAGCTGACGCTAGATTAGAGCCAAACATTCTTGACCTGTGAGTTTCGCCACGAAAACCACATTGCATTAAAAAAACAGAATTGACGAAAGTCAGTCAGCCCTAAAGACCACCCAGCCGGCACCACAATCGTAACTTTTTAAAAACTTTATTGTTCCAACTCCACACTTTTGTTTTTCTAAGACTTTAAGAATGTTTTTGTTTTTAAAATTGTCTCCCCGCTGGCGAATAGCTTACCACTGACGCAGGGGAGGTAACAAGCAGTCGAGATCATCACGCAGGGGAGATCACCAAGAATGGAGGTTTACAGTTTTAATGGGGAGCCAACAATTGACCCTAAACCTGTTTTAGCCAGGTTTTCTGGAATTTCGTTGGATGTTGGCTAAAATTGCTACTTTAGTAAACAAAATAAATAAATAAAGGAACAAAAGCCTATAAATTTAGACTAGATGAGCAGCGTATGACAGACGAGTCGTGTATGAATGTGTTGTTATCGCCCATGTATCAGCTTAGATGTACTGACTGTTTACACAACACCATCTCTATCTGCCTTCAGCTCTTTAAATTAAATCTATCACATCCCCAAATTCTCACTAACACCCAAATTAAGTCTGGAATGCTAATAAAGATACGATACTCAAGAATTCGTTTGAACTGGCTGTGGGTGTGTGTTTTGTCCGTGTGTATGTGTGTGCGCGTGTGTGTGCGTACGTGCGTTGGCGTAAAGCGATTAAACCGGCTATAAAAGTGAAATATAATTTTTTTACAGCAAGCCAGAGTTTGCATTCACCCACACGTTTAGACGTTTAGTTGCTAGTTAAAGTTTGACAAACTAGGCTGATTTATGATAGCGTTTGATCAACTAGACAACGAAATAAACTAAGTAGCTGGACTAATGAAAGACCGGCTGTAGCCGTTGGTGGTCAAGGAACAACGGCACAACATGTCGAGCTGATCTGGAAGTACCTACATATGCACGCGACACCAAATCAAAGTTTCTTAATTCAAAACTTTACATTTACAAACCAACATCGTTTGTTTCTCTTCCGACGTGGCCAAAAAAAAAAAAAAAAAAAAAAAAAATCATTCTGTCCTGGGATAACTCTTGTTCCATCTCCAAGAAAAGACAACTGTTACATAGCAATAAAAACCTGGCTTGGTTACGGTGACTTCCCCTTGATTTACCCACCCCGTATTTTTTGCTCCATAAAATTTCGCCAATTTATTCATGTCCTAAAGAGTGTACTTAACGTGTACTTTCTGGCGGCCCTGTGTACATCCATGTACACGACGTACGCTTCTTGCTGGGGTTAAAGATAGGCCCAGTAGGGTTAAAGTGCCAGACACGTGATACCACGTGATACCACGTGATACCACGTGATTTGACACGTAGACGCTGCTGCAGCAGCCTAATCAAGGGATTTTTTTTTTCGTTTTCTACTGGATTTTTTTCTTTTCTTCTTTACTTCCTTCATTTGTTACTTCATTTCTTCCTTCTTTCCTTCCTGCTTTCCTTCCTGCTTTCCTTACTTCCTTCATTTCTTCCTTCTTTCCTTCCCTTCATTTCTTCCTTCTTTCCTTCCTTCATTTCTTCCTTCTTTCCTTACTTCCCTCATTTCTTCCTTCTTTCTTTTCTTCCTTAATTAATTTTAAGGCATGACTTAGATCAAGGACTAAGATAAATTATTTCATTACTGGAGTCAAATAATGGGACTGATTATGACACAGATAAAGTCAACTAATTATAACAATAATTAATGAAGTCTTGGATTGATTACGGAACTGAGTAATTGATTAGGTCACAGACTAATCAGGTTATGCGATAAATTAATTAAGGAAGTCTTGGATAGGTCAATGGATGAATTGTTGGAAGGTGGATTATGTCAAGTGGCGAGTAATATGTTAAGTCGTAGATTAGTTTATTGAGCCACACCTTACTTGAGCCACACTTTACCTAAACTTTACCTGAGCTACACTTTACCTGAGCCACACTTTACCTGAGACACATTTTACCTGAGCAAAACTTTACCTGAGCAAAACTTTACCTGAGACACATTTTACCTGAGCCAAACTTTATCTGAGACACATTTTACCTGAGCCAAACTTTACCTGAGACACATTTTACCTGAGCAAAACTTTACCTGAGACACATTTTACCTGAGCCAAACTTTATCTGAGCCACATTTTACCAGAGTCAAACTTTACCTGAGACACATTTTACCTGAGACACATTTTACCTTAGCCAAACTTTACCTGAGACACATTTTACCTGAGCAAAACTTTACCTGAGACACATTTTACCTGAGCCAAACTTTATCTGAGACACATTTTACCAGAGCCAAACTTTACCTGAGACACATTTTACCTGAGACACATTTTACCTTAGCCAAACTTTACCTGAGCCAAAATTTATCTGAGACACATTTTACCTGAGCCAAACTTTACCTGAGACACATTTTACCTGAGCAAAACTTTACCTGAGACACATTTTACCTGAGCCACAATTTACCTGAGCCAAAATTTATCTGAGACACATTTTACCTGAGCCAAACTTTACCTGAGACACATTTTACCTGAGCCAAACTTTACCTGAGACACATTTTACCTGAGCCAAACTTTACCTGAGCCAAACTTTACCTGAGACACATTTTACCTGAGCAAAACTTTACCTGAGACACATTTTACCTGAGCCAAACTTTACCTGAGACACATTTTACCTGAGCCAAACTTTACCTGAGCCAAACTTTACCTGAGACACATTTTACCTGAGCCAAACTTTACCTGAGACACATTTTACCTTAGCCAAACTTTACCTGAGACACATTTTACATTAGCCAAACTTTACCTGAGACACATTTTACCTGAGCAAAACTTTACCTGAGACACATTTTACCTGAGCAAAACTTTACCTGAGACACATTTTACCTTAGCCAAACTTTATCTGAGACACATTTTACCTTAGCCAAACTTTACCTTAGCCAAACTTTACCTGAGACACATTTTATCTTAGCCAAACTTTACCTGAGACACATTTTACCTTAGCCAAACTTTACCTTAGCCAAACTTTACCTTAGCCAAACTTTACCTTAGCCAAACTTTACCTTAGCCAGACTTTACCTAGCTACTCTAGGGTCACGTGTGACAGCTACGTGGTTGGGAAAACAGTGGCTACATTGTAAGAAGTGGTCGTAGAAGAGGAATGGGGTGTACGGGACTGGAGTGTGTTGGGTGTGGTGGGACTGGATTGTGGGGTGTGGTGGGAATGGAGTGTGTGGTGTATTCTGGGACTCTAGTGTGTGGGGTGTGGTGAGACTGGAGTGTGGGGTGTGGTGAGACTGGAGTGTGGGGTGTGGTGAGACTGGAGTGTGGGGTGTGGTGAGACTGGAGTGTGGGGTGTGGTGAGACTGGAGTGTGGGGTGTGGTGAGAATGGAGTGTGTGGTGTATTCTAGGACTCTAGTGTGTGGGGTGTAAGGGACAGGATTGTGTGAGATTTAGTGGGACTGGAGTGTGCTTTGACTGTAGTGTTCTGGGACTGGAGTTTGCGGGGTGTGGCGGGAATGTGTGGGAGTGTGTGTGGTGTGGTGGGAGTGTGTGGGGTGTAGTTGGAGTGTGTGGGGTGTGGTGTGGGACTGGATAGTGTGGGGTGTGGTGGGAATGTGTGGGAGTGTGTGTGGTGTGGGACTAGAGTGTGTGGGGTGTGGTGGGAATGTGTGGGTGTGAAATGAGTGAGGAGATGGACTCGTCATTAAATGGCGCGTCAAATTTACTTTTGATGAGTAAACGCAAATGTGCAAGTGTGTGTGTGTGTGTGTGTGTGTGTGTGTGGTGCGTATGTGTGTGAAGGATTGTGAGGGGGGAGCAGGAGGCAGATATCCAGGGGTGCCAAGAAGGATGGAGTCACTCAAGCGTGTAACGCAAAGCAGAGAAGGGAGCGATGGGGAGAGGGTTGTTAACTAACCTGGTTTCCGGGAAGGATCATTAACAGTGAGGGGGGGGGGGGTAGAGTGCACAGAATGGTGAGGGGGGGGGGGGTAGAGTGCACAGAATGGTGAGGGCGGGGCGAGGTGATCTGGGGTCGTGGGGAAAACTGAGGTCCATTCGTCTTCTTTTGTTTGGGGACTGAGTTGTGTGTGTGTGTGTTGTGTGGTTGGGTGTGTGAGGATGTGCGTTGTATGAGTTGTGTGTTTGAGTGTGTGTGAGTTGTGTGAGTGTGTGTGTAAATTGTGTGAGTGTGTGTGAGTTGTGTGTTAGTTGTGTGTGGATGTGTGTGTGTGTTGTGTGTGTGTTGTGTGTGTGAATTGTGTGAGTTATGAGGGTGTGTGAATGTGTGGATGTGTTTGAATATATGCGGGTGTTTACAACGAATGTGTTTATGCAATATGGACCAGGTGGGGGTTAACTAGATTCGTGTGAGCATTATATTTTATGTGTGGGTGTGGTTGTATGTCTTTATGTGTGAACGCGTATGTATGTATGTGTGTATGTGTGTGCGTATGTATGTGCTTGTGGTGTATGTGGGTGAGCTAGTTAGTGTCCTACCTTTATCGAGGGCTTGTAGCTTCGGAAAGTTCTACTGACTAAACTGTTTGGACCATTCTCATAGAAATGTAAAAAACAACAACCTATTGTAGTCGTCTTCTCTCAGACAAGCTTCGACCCACATCATCCGACCCACACTCACCGTCCCACACTCACCGCCCCACACACACCGACCCACACCCACCGACCCACACCCACCGACCCACACTCACCGCCCCACACTCACCGCCCCACACACACCTCCCCACACACACCTCCCCACACACACCGTCCCACACTCACCGCCCCACACACACCGACCCACACACACCTACCCACACCCACCTACCCACACACACCTATCCCCACACACACCGACACACACACCGACCCACACCCACCGTCCCACTCACACCGACCCACACACACCGACCCACATCATCCGACCCACACACACCGTCCCACACACACCGACCCACACCCACCGTCCCACTCACACCGACCCACACACACCGACCCACACACACCGACCCACATCATCCGACCCACACACACCGACCCACACACACCGACCCACATCATCCGACCCACACACACCGACCCACACACACCGACCCACACACACCAACCCACACACACCGACCCACATCATCCGACCCACACCCACCTACCCACACACACCTACCCACACCCACCGACCCACACACACCTACCCACACACACCTACCCACACACACCGACCCACACACACCTACCCACACACACCGACCCACACCCACCGACCCACACCCACCGACCCACACACACCTACCCACACACACCGACCCACACACACCGACCCACACACACCTACCCACACCCACCGACGCACACACACCTACCCACACCCACCGACCCACACCCACCGTCCCACACCCACACCCACCGCCCCACACACACCGACCCACGCTGAGTTCAGACCCCAGCTGAAACTGATCTATGGACCCATGTATCGGCACCTTTAAAGCAAATATTCTGGGTCTCCCTGCCGCTATCACGGCCAACGTTCGCCCTAGTCAGGCCACTCAAACCTAACATCCCGGCCAACGTTCCCCCTAGTCAGGCCACTCAAACCTAACATCCTGGCCAACGTTCGCCCTAGTCAGGCCACTCAAACCTAACATCAGTTTTGTTAAAAACCTAAAACATTGATTGCAATTCGTGCCTTTATTTTTTGGTGAGTAATGACCTTTCAGGCGACCACTTTATCCCCACCCCTGTGTCCCCACATCTCCTACTTGACCTCCCATGTCCCTTGCACTCAGCCCCCCCCCCCCCCCCATTGCATCTCGCCAATGTTGAGCCCCACACACCACATCCCCCCCCCCCCCCCGCTTGACATACCTGCCTGCCCGGCCACCTAAAACAGAACTGGTCACTAGCCCCCCCCCCCCCCCTCTGCCGTCTGTACCCCCCCCCCCTCTGCCGTCTGTACCCCCACCCCACCCCCTGCCGTCTGTGACCCCCCCCCCCACCCTCGCGCTGGTCATTGCCCAGCAGACCGTGACGCAGTGACCTGACTCAAAAGGCGGCCAGGAGTTTTTTAGTCGGCACCTTTCTCTAGCCAGGCGTGACGCCAGTGAAGAGTTTCGTGTGGCTGTTCTAGTGTTGGTTGATGAGGTGGCTGTTGCTGTGGTTATTGCCGTGGCTGTTCAAGACTTCTCAAGACGGTTAGCCGTACCGCCTGTTTGTATCTAACTCACTGTGAGGAGCTACAGACGTTGTTCCCAGGTTGTTTTGTGTGCGGCAAAAACCAGAATTTGTGCAGCAAAAACCAGAATTTGTGCACAATTTACGTGGCATATGGACCGCGTGATTTGTCTCATATCTGCGCATGTTCAAACTTTATCAAACTTGAGCAGTTTAAAAACAATGCTCTAAACTTTGGATATTTTCTGTGCTTATGATTTTACTTTGTGTTCATTATATTCGGAATGGATTAATGCTGTTGCTGTGCTATTTTGATATACTTGGATTAGAGAAGAATACACATCTGGCTCATGGGATTTATCTGTATAAATGTAAGTTGTCGACATGCATTTTTCTTTAAATTACCCTTATAACTAGTGTTGACAAGGGAAGGGAGGCTACTCACATAGAAATTACACCTAATATATTTCGTTCTATGTGATGATTAAAAAAATATTTCGGATTTAAAAATATTTTCACAATTCATGTTAATGATATGAAAATAAGCGCACAGGTAATTTCAAGTCTTCATTAATTATCTCTAATTATTTTAAATTACAAGTAACTTTAATACATTTCTATCTAACTAATCATGTAATGTCTTAAACCACGTAGACTAAGAATGTCCCCATCGCTGTAGTTGATATAACAAAATGTGTGATTTGAAATTAAAACTGAAAAAAAAAAAACAAAAAAAAAACCTAGTCCTTTAAGAAATTATGATTTTATAAATCCAGAAAACGTGAAAATATTTCTAGGATGTTTAGGCTACATCTCTATTGACAAATACCAACATGATAGGCTTACGTTACGCCAATGTAGGACGCAAGTAAGAGAAACTTTGATTGGCTATTTATTATCTAGTTCTATAAGTACCACAGCACTTCCGGTAAATGTTTATTTATAGCCTAATAGTGAGCGATAATGTGATTTTGTTCGTTTGTTTGTTTACATTTTAGTCACGTGATTATGTAGCTAGAGACAGGAGGAAAACCACAGTTTAGCTTTTATCGACATATCCTATGTATGGTTACATACACATGTCGTAACCTCGAATGTGATACAAAAACCACATGATCAAGTTTTAATGATCACATCCGTTTTGATGACACGATTTAAAAATATTTACTCAAGTGTCCAGTCATTTTGCTACCATTGTTATGGGCTATCCAAACTTTAGAAGTTAGGGAAAGAAACAGAAGCAACATACATTTGGAAAACAATAATCAGAGACTTTCAAAAATCGTATGTGAGGCTGAGGAGGGGTTGTTGAGCAATGTGTGTCTGTGTGTGTGCGTGTGTGTGCGTCCCAGGGGGGGGGGTGTATTTTATTTACCGGCAACCTCCACACATGGAGCACCAAACTGGCAATATTTGAATCGCGGGAAGCTGAAGTTCTCATTTCTCGGGCGTCAAGTGTTTGGACTGTGACGTCACAGCTCTACTTCTGCAGTCAAAAATGACGCAATTTAATGCGATCACGTGATAATTGACCCGAAGCTATATATAGAAGCGCTGGCTGATTGGCTGGGGATGGAGGAGGGGTGCAATAATTCATGGCACTTTACTTCACAAATATCAGTGTCAGCCTCGTTTTGACCATGTTGTTTGTCTCAGCCTCTTTTTGACCATGTTTGTGGACGGACAGACTGAAGGATGGATGGATGGATGGATGGATGGATGGATGGATGGATGGATGGATGGATGGATGGACGGATGGATGGATGGATGGATGGATGGATGGATGAACGGACGGACGGACGGACGGACGGACGGATGGACGGACGGACGGACGGACGGACGGATGGATGGATGGATGGATGGATGGATGGATGGATGGATGGATGGACGGATGGATGAACGGATGGATGGATGGATGGATGGATGGATGGATGGATGGACGGATGGATGGATGAACGGATGGATGAACGGATGGATGAACGGATGGATGAACGGATGGATGAACGGATGGATGAATGGATGGATGGATGGATGGATGGACGGATGGACGGACGGACGGACGGACGGACGGATGGAAGGATGGATGGACGGATGGATGAATGGATGGATGGATGGATGGATGGATGGATGGATGGATGGATGGATGGATGGATGGATGGATGGATGGACGGATGGATGAATGGATGGATGGATGGATGGATGGATGGATGGATGGACGGATGGATGAACGGATGGATGGACGGATGGATGAACGGATGGATGAACGGATGGATGAACGGATGGATGAACGGATGGATGGACGGATGGATGAATGGATGGATGAACGGATGGACGGACGGATGGAAGGATGGATGGATGGATGGATGGATGGATGGATGGATGGATGGATGGATGGATGGATATAAGAATAGATGGACGGGTGCCTTGATGGATAAACAGACAACCAATCGTGACATACAAAGCAGGTGTCTGGAATCTCCTCTATAAGTGTAAAAAACAAAAACCACCCGATACCCCCCCCCCCCCTCCCCAACAAAAAAGTTCTAAGTAGCAAGTATGGATGCTGCACTACGTAGAAGCTGCAAGGTTTTCAGCAGTCCGCGCTGCCCCAAGTCTCTCCTGTTTATTTACAATAACAATGTTATGACGCTCTCAAATGCGTGCAGGAAAATGGATAGTGTACTCACGGCCGGGCGACACACGGGTTTATTTTTCCAGGCCCCTCCATTTATTTGGTAAACAGTGGCCCTAAACTGTGGCGCGGAGTCCGGGGAAACACGGCTTGTTTGGGGGGCTAAGTAGGCAGGCGTGTCATGTGACTACACAGGTACTGGTGACGTCGTCGGTTCGTGGGCTAAATAGACAGGCGTGTCATGTGACTACACAGGTACTGGTGACGTCGTCAGTTTCTGGCCATTGGGTCACATAGTGTTTCTTTGGACCAGGTAATGACCTAATCATAATAAATTAAATGGGAGAAGTATTCTACATCGTGTTTACAGGTGACATGTACGGTAATAATAACATCAAGTTATCTGAACTTTGTGAGATCGATTCTCTTATAGATATCTCACTCTTCAGATCATTTGAACGTAAACCCTGGAAATACTTTATACAGGAGAGGTGCTTGACATATCGATATGGTGTGGAAATATGGATTTTAAATTGTTTATTGATGCATTTATTTTTTGTAACGTTTCCAATTCTTTTAAAATTCAATACTTTGAAAATGATTATCAAATGTAGCCTTATTTCTTTAAACCAAAATCCAGGGTTTCCCTCGATAAGGAACTGAGACAAGTCCAAAGTTGGGAAACTCAGAGACACACACTTCGACACACTAGACAAAATAACAGGACACATTGCTTTCCCCCATAGAACTCCAGTTAAATAACATATTTAGTAAACGTTTCAGTGAGATAGTTTAATTCCAACAGGGACAATAATTTTAGTGATATATCATCAAAGCACCAACAGCACATGCATTCAACACCAGCATAAATCCACAACAACAACAACAACACAAACATCAACAGCAACTAATTTTTTCAGGTAACACTGTGTCAGGCTGGCAAATCAATTTGTTTAAATCACACTTGTATTTGTCTAACAGTAAAAAATCTGGCATTGTTTGGGTGTCTGCATCCATCATATCATGAGGTGGGGACAAATTGGTCTAAGACGGGAACCACGTGATCTGAACATATTTCATCCCCGGGCATGTCATCGCCTACAGCCTCGAGGCCCGGGCCCGTAGAAATGTGTTCCAAAGTTCCTGCCACTAATTCCACGCTCGTTACATCTTCCCGGCTAACTGCATTGTACGTAACTCTCTGTGTTTGTGTGTGTGTATGTGTGTGTGTGTGGGGGGGGGGGGGGGGGGTGATGGGTGAGTAGCTGAGAGTGGGAGGTGTGAAAAAAACTTTGCCAAGTCTCCCCCCCCCCCTTTCACCTTGCCTGGGTTACAGTTTCTTGTTTTCGTCGAGAAGATCTCACTAGCAGACGTGTACAGATCTGCCCTCTACAGACGTGTACAGATCTGCCCTCTACAGACGTGTACAGATCTGCCCTCTACAGACGTGTACAGATCTGCCCTCTACAGACGTGTACAGATCTGCCCTCTACAGACGTGTACAGATCTGCCCTCTACAGACGTGTACAGATCTGCCCTCTACAGACGTGTACAGATCTGCCCTCTACAGACGTGTACAGATCTGCCCTCTACAGACGTGTACAGATCTGCCCTCTACAGACGTGTACAGATCTGCCCTCTACAGACGTGTACAGATCTGCCCTCTACAGACGTGTACAGATCTGCCCTCGCCCCTCCATCTATCACCTGAACATTCTCTCTATCTTCACGTTTTTTTTTCCTTCATGGGTTTCCACAACATGTATTGCCTTACGCTAATCCCCCCTCATCCTCCACCCCTCTCCCCCACCCACTTCCCACGTCAAGATAGATAACTCGACTGCTTGTCTATTGCACAGCTAGTCAAGCGGAACTAAATCCGCTTCTCTCCCCTTTCCATGACTTTCAATCTGTTTTCTTATAATTGTGGGGGATTCAGCTTGGGAATCGGCTGAGGCAGGATGCGACACTTTACCCCCCCCCCCTCCCTCCCCCTACCCCGCTTGTCTAACCGACTTACCTGCGGGGTACCAAGCGTCGAGTTTATCAGAAGGTGTTATGTCCGGTCGGCCCAGTGGCTTGAAGCAGACGTCAGGTTGTGTTGTAGCAGTCACGTGATTCGCCGCAGACACTCGCCCCAACATTTCAGAGCTCACTCAGAGCTAACATTTTTTTTAAAATTTACAACCTAGCGACGGTTGTGTTTTGATTAGTTTATTAATTTTCACTGACTTTTCATGTGTTTAATTAGACATTTTATCCATAGAAGTCTCACAACAATCAAATTTGTTAATGTAACTTCGTGTGTAATATCGTGTTTAGTATCGTGTATAGTATCGCATCTGTCTACCAACTGCTCATACTCTGGTATTAATCAACTTCCGTCCATCATTAATCCATTTCCGTCTGTCATAAATCAATTTCCGTCCATCATTAATCCATTTCCGTCCGTCATTAATCCATTTCCGTCCGTCATTAATCCATTTCCGTCCATCATTAATCCATTTCCGTCCATCATTTATCCATTTCCATCCGTCATTAATCCATTTCCATCCGTCATTAATCCATTTCCGTCCGTCATTAATCCATTTCCGTCCATCATTAATCCATTTCCATCCGTCATTAATCTATTTCAGTCCGTCATTAATCCATTTCAGTCCATCATTAATCTTTTCATTAAACCTTCAAACTTCTTCATGCAATGTCTAACTTTTACACGTTCATTTACTACCATTCAATATCATAGAGTCCCCACATTAATCATACATTAATTTTATATCCCATTCATTAATATTTTACGCCCATCCATGAATACACCACACCTATCCATGAATTCAGCTAACCTCTCCAATAATCAGACGTATTCATTAATCCTGCGTGCTACAATGATATCTCCCCCCTCTATGATTCCACATCACGCCTGTGAGAAGTGCCCCCCCCCCCCCGATTCCACATCACGCCTGTAAAAAGTGCCTGCCGCCGTCTCAAACGTTTTTAGACCTCACCTGCCAGCGTCTTCCTGTTCGCTACCTCTTACGTCATTTTGGGCTTTTAAAACCACCCTCAGCAGAAACTACCCACCCCCTCTCACCCCCCCCCCAGAAATTACCCCACTTCCCAACTAAACATTAAATGACACCACCGCTCCGTACCCCGCCCCACACACAGAATTAAATGTAACGATTCCCTCTGTATTCCACCTCTCTCTAAACCACATCTATGGAGTACCTAATCTCTGCACCCCACAATTATATAACCCATCATCCATATCCCACCTCTCTATAACCCACCTCTTGATATCCCACCTCTCTATAACCCACCCCTTCATATCCCACCTCTCTATAACCCACCATTCATATCCCACCTCTCTATTACCCACCCTTCATATCCCACCTCTCTATAACCCACATCTATATAACCTTACATATACCTTAAGGTACCCCCCCCCCCCAACAGATGCATACAAATCTAAAAGTACAATGAACCTAGCAGCTCCCCAAGTGATTATCTTAAAACACCATCTCCTCCACTCTACGCCTTCCACCCCCACCCCACCCCTCCCACCCCACCCCTTCTCCTTCCTCAGCCGTGCATAGATTCATAAACATGTAATTACATTCTAGATCTATGCACCCCTACCTCACCCCACCTCACAATCTGACACCCCCCCCCCATACAACTGTTTCCTATTCTCCGTCAATTCCCTTTTAGATTTTTTTTTTCGGCTGGTTGACAAACTCCCAAATTTCGGCTCTACCCCCCCCCCCCCCCCACCCCCACCCCCTCGGTCTTGTCACGGTGCTCCGGCACGGGGAAATGCACGCGCCTCCACACCGTAGCGCTCACCCTGCTCGGTCGTGCTGCCTTCCCCAGGATTTAAACTCAATTCTTCGGGAGCTGAGCGGAATTCCAGTGTCCTAGTGCTTTGATCCAGCGGTTGGTCGTCTGGGATTAGCGCCGCCTGCTGGCATTTCTCTTTTAGCGCAGTGTTGCTGGGCCGTCTGTGCCGTCTTGGAGTGTCTGCGGTGTTTAGTTGTGTTTATTGGAGTGTCTCCGGTGTTTAGTTGTGTTTATTGGAGTGTCTCCGGTGTTTAGTTGTGTTTATTGGAGTGTTCCACGATTGATTATTCTTTCCGCACGGAATTAGCGTGATCCCAAGGGGCTTAACTGACTTTATTTTTTAAATTTTCAATTAATATGACCGGACATGACGTCATTTGAAAATGGAGAACTTCGGACGGCCTATTAACATAATTAGAGGGTAAATTTAAAGTTTAGGGATTCAATTTTAATTAAAGTAAACAGAAAAATCAGGTCATTTACTACTAGAAGCAATTTGATTAGGGCACTCGTAGAGTCGGGTTTTTTATATTTCTTGTCCTGGAATTGTGGGCGTTGATGTAGTCACTAGGGTGGTGACTGTTTCCTGGTGGGGGAGTAAACAAACTATATATATATATATATATATATATATATATATATATATATATATATATATATATATATAAACAAACATAACGCGGTTCAAAGTCTTTATTCTAAGAAAGTAAATCGACAAACTATATATTCAGTTTTAATTTATTTTGTTATAGGTTTGTGTAATAAAAAAACTAAAGTTAGCTCAATTAAATTAAAAGATAATGAAACAAAACCAATTACCAGCCAAATAAGCCATAAAGTATAAGATTAATACAAATAATCCGACTATTATTTTTTTATAATTAGTTTTTAACTGTTTCATTAGACATTTAAAGTTTTCAACTGTTTCATTAGTCGTTTAAAGTTTTCAACTGTTTCATTAGTCATTTAAAGTTTTCAACTGTTTCATTAGTCATTTAAAGTTTTTGAACTATTTAAGTTGAATCAATGACTTGAAGTTTGATAGACGGTTTTTAAAATAGTGTGAATAAATAACAACAGATTATCGTTTTTGTGTGAGTTCAACTGCCGCTTTACAAGTTGTGGTTTTGTTGATGTGGTGTTTTTTATGTGGTGTTGTTTTTTGCGTTGTTGTTGTTGACTTTGAGTTGTTGATGTGGTGTAACTGATGTAGTTTTGTTGATGTAATTTTGTTGATGTAGTTTTGTTGATGTAGTTTTGTTGATGTAGTTTTGTCGATGTAGTTTTGTCGATGGGGTTTGGTTGATGGGGTTTTGTTGATGTAGTTTTGTTGATGTAGTTTTGTTGATGTAGTTTTGTTGATGTAGTTTTGTTGATGTAGTTTTGTTGATGGGTTTTTGTTGATGTAGTTTTGTTGATGTAGTTTTGTTGATGTAGTTTTGTTAATGGGGGTTTGGTTGATGGAGTTTTGTTGATGTAGTTTTGTTGATGGGGTTTTGTTGATCTAGTTTTGTTGATGTAGTTTTGTTGATCTAGTTTTGTTGATGTAGTTTTGTTGATCTAGTTTTGTTGATGTAGTTTTGTTGATGTAGTTTTGTTGATGTAGTTTTGTTGATATAGTTTTGTTGATGTAGTTTTGTTGATGTAGTTTGGTTGATGGGGTTTTTGTTGATGTAGTTTTGTTGATGCGGTTTTGTTGATGTAGTTTGGTTGATGTAGTTTTGTTGATGTGGTTTTGTTGATGTGATGTTATTGATGTAGTGATTTAATTCAAAGCTTGATGTCTTCAAGCAGAATTTAAATTAAAAATGTCATAAGAACAAATGTACATAATTTCCTCTGAAATCTGCCGACATTATATATATCTATGTCGTGAAGGGAGAAACACAATTATAAACTGAGTGTTTCATTATTTTCTGTCTAATCGTTAAGTAATCTCGTGTTGGTTCAAGCTTATGTGTATTTTAGATTAAAAAAAAAACATTTTTGTTTAAATCGTATTTACACCGGAATAAAAGAAAGAGCAATATTTGATTAGTTATAGTGTAGTTTAGGGTTTGTTTACAGCTCAACAGTTTACTCTTCA
The DNA here is from genome assembly GCF_028476545.2 of Physella acuta. Classification (NCBI taxonomy): domain Eukaryota; kingdom Metazoa; phylum Mollusca; class Gastropoda; family Physidae; genus Physella; species Physella acuta. Next base: position 172,203 of record NW_026732952.1, on the reverse strand, counting down.
AGTTAATCACTTGACTAGGTAGGTTAACGTTCACAGTGAGAAGGTGCACCCAATCAAAAGTGACTATTTATTTTTTAAATCTCTGACAACCAGCTAACTACATAATCAAATCAATATTTAAATAAACAATTACATATTTAAAAACAACAATTAAGTAAATAATTAAATGAATAATTAATTTAAAAATATGTTAATAATTGAGTGAATAATTTAGTTGATAATTAAATAAACAATTTAGTTGATAATATTCAGTGGGTGAACTATTAGCTAGATATTTAAGACAACAATTTAGTAAAGATTTTGAAAAAAATGAACAAGGCAATTAATTAAATAATTAAGTATACAATTATGCAAACAGTAAAATATTAATTAACCAATTATGTAAATTATTAAATATATAATTTATAATTGGCTGGATATTTAAATAAACAAGGAGATATTTAAGTAAACAAATAAGTAAACTAATCAATTAGTATTATTCGAATTAATTTGTATTAATCGAACTTTGAGAAACGAACCTAATAAATAATAATTCGAGTTTTGATTTAAAAGAAGTATTTTATGTAGCTCCAAAATAAAATACCAGTTTATACTGCGTGTAGTCTGAATGTGTGACTGAAAAGATCTCACGTGTTAGCGATTACATTCCATAAAGTAGATTTTAGCCCGACATAAAAGTAAATATTTAAGTTTATTTTTAATGGGGGCTCAGATCATGAAATACATACTCCTGTAGTTTAAATGTCTTAAATTGTCTTAGATTGTCATTTGCCGTAAATATTTGAATAACATTTTCCCGGTAACTAGCACAAAACATGCGATCCCTCTGTCAGTATTTAAACTTTAGGTTCTTAAATCAATTTCATCTTTCAACATTTCTTGCAGTGTTTCTTCCAGACTTTTTTCTCTTGAAATCTTCGGGGGGGGGGGGGGGGCGGTAAACTTTCTTCGGGGGGGGGGGGGGCGGACACTGTTAAAAGTATATATTTTCTATATAAATTATATAAGTTTCATTTCGTTCGGGGGGGGGGGGGGGGGGGGAGGGAGCGGTAAAAAAATTTCGGGGGGGGGGGGGGGGCTTCCCCCCCCCCCCGAAGAGATGCCTGGAAGAAACTCTGATTTCTTGTCATTTGATGACGTGGGTTTATTTTACTTTTGGTCATTATGGCGGATGAAGTAGAGTTCACCTGTTACCACAGCCTATAGTCTGGTCACATGTACTACCCCCAACCAGCTCTGCGTGGTCACTGGGTAGCCCGATGGGCTCAAGCCCGGGGTTCGAACTCGAGACTTTCGCGTCAACGGTCGACCAACACTAACACGTGATACTAACGCGGGCAACATATGTTTTCTAACATGACGTCATTCAAAGGGTTTGTTTACTCGCGTGGAAGAATTCACGGGTCACTGATGTTACGGGTGAATGATTTATTTGCCACGGCTGAATGATTTTTGATTTAATTATAGATTGATTGAAAGCTTTTTTTAAAATGTCTAGCAACTGTTAATTCTTTCACTTTGAGTAATCATAGACGTGTAGAATTAGCTTACAGAAGTTGTGTTGTAAATGTAATAATTATTCCGGAGATTAATACAAATATATATATATATATATATATATATATATATATATATATATATATATATATATATATATATATATATATATATATATATATATATATATATATAAACAGAGAGAGAGAGAGAAAGAGAGAATGAGAGAGAGACATATTTTTGTTCAATCGAAACTCGAATTATAATTAATTAGGTTCTTTTCTCAAAGTTGGAATAGTACTTTAGAGTCTAATTAGTTTGTTTACTTATTTGTTTACTTAAATAACTACTTGTTTATTTGAATATCCAACCTCATTATATACTTAATGATTTGCGTAATTGATTTATTAATACTTAACTATTTATTTATTACATTTTTTCAATCTTTACTAAATTGTTGTCTTAAATATCTACCTAATAGTTCACACACTGAATATTATCTACTGAATTGTTTATTTAAATATCAACTAAATTATATTATATCTGGCAAAAGTAGTTAATGTTAATCCTTTTACTTTCAGTAATCATTGACGTGTAGAATTAGATTAGAGAAGTTGTGTTGTAATTTATTCCGGAGATTATTCCATATATATATATATATATATATATATATATATATATATATATATATATATATATATATATATCTAATATATAAAGCTCAATTCTGTAACGCATATGTTTGTCGTTGGCATTTCTACGGATTTAAGTGTGAGATCAATTATCGTGCGCGTTTGTCTAAATTTATGAGTTAAAAAATTACTATTAAAAGTGTTGGGAAATCATTTTCATTTTTCAAATTATAATAATAATTGTCGGCATGTTCATTAAACACAAGTTTTAAAAAAATATCATCTTTTACAAAAATTCTAATTATGTTTTTATTTAGTCCTATAGCGCTTACTTCCCTTTGATAAATTAGGCAAAACACAATTACTTCCCTTTATGAAACCACTGCATTAGTTGAAAAGCATTTACTTTTTAATTACTTTGTTTTGGTGTTGGGAAAAAAATAATTACATAATTAGCGGGGATTGATCAAGTGCAAATGTTTTAGGTATTTTACGGATAAGCTTGGAGTATTATAATTGTTCATTAAATTGAAACAGGCGCGTTCGTTTAAGTGAGTGCAAAAACTATGAATAAGTTGGGGTACTATAGTCGTTTATTAAGCTAAAACAGGCGATTCTGCCCCGGGCGTTTATGTTCGCGTTAGTGTTTTCTTTGTGTTTAGGTGGGTTTGCGTTAGTGGTTGCGTTTTGATTTGGTTCGTTTTTGTTCTTTCTTTTTTCGTTTTTGTTTGTGTTTTTTTTTTGTTTGGGTTTGTATTTGTGTTTTTGGTTGGTTTTGCGTTTGGATTTGGTTTGTTTTCGTTTGCTTTTTCGTTGTTTTTTTTTTGGTATTGGTGTTTGTGGTTGGGTTTGTTGTTAGGTTTTTGTTTTCGTTTGTTTTTTCTTTATGTTTGTATTGGTGTTTGTGGTTGTGGTTGGGTTTGTTGTTAGGTTTTTGTTTTCGTTTGTATTTCTAATTGTGTTAGCGTTATGTTTGCGTTTTGTTGTTTTGGTTGGTTGTGGTTTGGGTGGGCAATGCCGGGTTTATGATGATTACTAAACACACAGGTAATGGTCTTTAACGGAAAGGTTTTTCACAGAAGCCAGAGCAGGGCCTGGCCGGGACGGCTAGTATATATATATATATATATATATATATATATATATATATATATATATATATATATATATATATATATATACAGAGAGAGAGAGAGAGAGAGAAAGAGAGGCATATATAACTATAATATATTAAAGATAAGTCGTATTTTTGAATGCTTAAATATATATAGGCTTATCTAGGGCCGATATTTACTTATGTCGATTCTATTAGTACAAAAAATATTTGTTTTCACTTTTTTCATAAAATAGTTTAAAATTCGTTATCGGAAATAACTGGCTATTTTTAAAAAACGTATTTCTTGCTAATTTCTACAAGTTGTAACCGAAAAATTCGCGAGCAGAGCGACCCAGCACATCCCTCCCCCGCCCCTTCACCTCGGCTGACACTAACTCCACAAGTCCGCGCAGTAATTCCTGAAAGTAGTCCGGCCGCTTCCCTCTTGTTATTCCAGCACAGGCTGCTGGGAACCTGATCGCACGGGGCGGTTAGGGTTAATCCGTCATTAACCGCTGAGGGTTAAGGGAGATTTGAGGAACATTGGAGCAGTTAAAAGCCGCCTTGGCAACAGTTAAAAGCGTCCGTGGTTACGCATACAGAGAGATGGTAACTAATGACTGGTCTGGGGGCGGGGACTGGCACATGTGTGGGAGCGAGGCTGTCGGGGGGGGGGGGGTGTTACATCATAGTCTGGCTTGGGAGGAGCTTGTAGGGGGGAATTTGACCTAAATGAAAAAAAAAGTTCAATTATTTTAAAAGTGTAATAAACTTACCAAGTTGTAGTGACTAGAACAGGAACCACATTTAATTATGGCATTAAAACAGATATCCACGTTTTAGACGAGGGCTATTCACATCTTAAAACTGGGATATTCGAATCTTTAACACAGGGATATTCACATCTTAAAACTGGGATATTCAAATCTTTACCACAAGGGATATTCACATCTTAAAACTGGGATATTCAAATCTTTACCACAGGGATATTCACATCATATACAAGGGGTATCGTTAAAACAAGAGGATATTTAAAGCGCTAAGCGAAGTAGATGAGTTTTGTGTTCATACACGATTTTTTTTTCTTCAAATACTAAACCAGATTTGGGGTTAGGGCTAGCTAGAGTCTGGTGTACATGGGCTAGCTAGAGTCTGGTGTACATGGGCTAGCTAGAGTCTGGTGTACACGGGCTAGCTAGAGTCTGGTGTACATGGGCTAGCTAGAGTCTGGTGTACATGGGCTAGCTAGAGTCTGGTGTACATGGGCTAGCTGGAGTCTGGTGTACATGGGCTAGCTGGAGTCTGGTGTACATGGGCTAGCTAGAGTCTGGTGTACATGGGCTAGCTAGAGTCTGGTGTACATGGGCTAGCTAGAGTCTGGTGTACATGGGCTAGCTAGAGTCTGGTGTACATGGGCTAGCTAGAGTCTGGTGTACATGGGCTAGCTAGAGTCTGGTGTACATGGGCTAGCTAGAGTCTGGTGTACATAGGCTAGCTAGAGTCTGGTGTACATGGGCTAGCTAGAGTCTGGTGTACATGGGCTAGCTAGAGTCTGGTGTACATGGGCTAGCTAGAGTCTGGTGTAATGGGCTATCTAGAGTCTGGTGTACATGGGCTAGCTAGAGTCTGGTGTACATGGGCTAGCTAGAGTCTGGTGTACATGGGCTAGCTAGAGTCTGGTGTACATGGGCTAGCTAGAGTCTGGTGTACATGGGCTAGCTAGAGTCTGGTGTACATGGGCTAGCTAGAGTCTGGTGTACATGGGCTAGCTAGAGTCTGGTGTACATGGGCTAGCTAGAGTCTGGTGTACATGGGCTAGCTAGAGTCTGGTGTACACGGGCTAGCTAGAGTCTGGTGTACATGGGCTAGCTAGAGTCTGGTGTACACGGGCTAGCTAGAGTCTGGTGTACATGGGCTAGCTAGAGACTGGTGTACATGGGCTAGCTAGAGTCTGGTGTACATGGGCTAGCTAGAGACTGGTGTACATGGGCTAGCTAGAGTCTGGTGTACATGGGCTAGCTAGAGTCTGGTGTACATGGGCTAGCTAGAGTCTGGTGTACATGGGCTAGCTAGAGTCTGGTGTACATGGGCTAGCTAGAGTCTGGTGTACATGGGCTAGCTAGAGTCTGGTGTACATGGGCTAGCTAGAGTCTGGTGTACATGGGCTAGCTAGAGTCTGGTGTACACGGGCTAGCTAGAGTCTGGTGTACACGGGCTAGCTAGAGTCTGGTGTACATGGGCTAGCTAGAGTCTGGTGTACATGGGCTAGCTAGAGTCTGGTGTACATGGGCTAGCTAGAGTCTGGTGTACATGGGCTAGCTAGAGTCTGGTGTACACGGGCTAGCTAGAGTCTGGTGTACATGGGCTAGCTAGAGTCTGGTGTACACGGGCTAGCTAGAGTCTGGTGTACATGGGCTAGCTAGAGACTGGTGTACATGGGCTAGCTAGAGTCTGGTGTACATGGGCTAGCTAGAGACTGGTGTACATGGGCTAGCTAGAGTCTGGTGTACATGGGCTAGCTAGAGTCTGGTGTACATGGGCTAGCTAGAGTCTGGTGTACATGGGCTAGCTAGAGTCTGGTGTACATGGGCTAGCTAGTCTGGAGACTTGAGGCCACAACGGTGAAAGCTGACGTCACGACACGCGCAAGTCACGGTTGACTGGGCACGTGACATCTTCCACGCGCTCGGCAACAACTAAAACAACAAGACTCGCCTGCGACCCAATTAAGCCCTAATTAATCAATCTAATTAATCAATCTTACGCTGACACTTGGCTAATTGTCGAGCAACCGTTGATTACGTCATAAGTCCGTGATGGATCCCTCGTCTTGAGAGTGAAACCGTTGAAATATTTCCTGATTGTTTTAATGGCACCATTAGAGCTGTAGCCAAAACAGATACAGGTTGTTGTGTTATTGTGCCAGATCTAATGAATTGACGATTTCAACAGAATTTTTTTTTGACGATCCATGACATTGATAAACTAAACATTTTCAATCGTTTGTTTTAAAATACCCTAATTGTCTTAATTATAAGTAATTTTAATTACTTAAAACATAATTTTATAGGCGAAAAATGGAACTAGAGTCGACACTTACCCTCTACCTGCTACAATCGACGGGTTTTAGTTAACCTTAAAACTAACCTTAACCCAAAGTCTAACTATATTTTACAGACTTCCAACGGGTTGACTAAAGTGTGTGAGGGGGGGGGGGGGGCAGCGAGCGGAGTTTTGTTTTAATTTTAATTTTAATTGTAAAATATTTGTTCTAGAGTCAGTTAACTAGTGAATTAAAACTATGCGTCTTTTGATGTTCGGAAGTATATCCTGTAGAGTTGTTGAGATCAATTTCCGATAGTTCAATAAAAATAGTTTCCTCTGTGGCACAAACCATGTCTGTGATGCATGTTGTGTGAGGAAGCCTGGCCCGAGTGTGGTTATGACATCTGTGTAACATTCACGTTTCACGCTCCACTGACCATGTGAAATTTTGGCTGGAGTTTCGCGGCTTCCAGAGTGGGATAATTTGATTTCAAACAAAACAAAATTTATCTGGCCACACGGCAATAGGACTTTTTGGATGTTTCAACGCTTTTCTCGTGAATTTCTTGTGAATTTCTCGTGAATTTCTAGTGAATTTAGAAAGGACGGAAAAAAAAGTGAATCGTTGGGAGGATTTCCGTGTGTTTTTCCAGAGAAGGTGGTCGTTGGATTAAAAAAGTGAGTAATCCGGAGAGATATTTGGATTTGTTCGGTACAGGGAGTTAATCCAGTTTGGATCATGCGGCTGGATCAGCAGGTGGATATGGATAAACACACAGTCACGTGGGAGTTTGGATAAGGTGAGACTAATTAAAAAAACGTTAGTTAGAATGATCCCATGCCGTGTCTCTCGAGTTCCCTAAGAATTGTGGAGATACTGCATGAAGGCACCACGAGTTTAACTAATGGTTGTGTCGTCTTTAAAAACGAGTTCTCAATGGTAACTCTACTTCACCTGTCTTATTGACATTCACTTGATGGGCATAGTTTGATTGTAAGGATAGTAAAGTGCTAATTAAGAATCATAGTCCTATCATTATCTCCTACGTTCAGACGAATAGTTCTACGTCAGTTCTATCGGAACTTTATGTCTTGGTGGCCGGGTAGGTCCTTTCTAGAGGGCAAAGGTTAAGGTCGTTTGGTCAATGTTTTGGTCAAGAGGTCGCTTAGTTACGCGCCGATTTAAGATGGCCACCAGTAGCGCCGACATTTTTTAAAGTTTAGTGTAGCTAAGTCCATGGTGGCCGAGTCTAGCGTGGCCAAGTGTAGCGTGGCCGAGTCTAGCGTGGCCGAGTCTAGCGTGGCCAAGTGTAGCGTGGCCGAGTCTAGCGTGGCCGAGTCTAGCGTGGCCAAGTGTAGCGTGGCCGAGTCTAGCGTGGCCGAGTCTAGCGTGGCCAAGTGTAGCGTGGCCGAGTCTAGCGTGGCCGAGTCTAGCGTGGCCAAGTGTAGCGTGGCCAAGTCTAGCGTGGCCGAGTCTAGCGTGGCCAAGTGTAGCGTGGCCGAGTCTAGCGTGGCCGAGTCTAGCGTGGCCAAGTGTAGCGTGGCCAAGTCTAGCGTGGCCGAGTCTAGCGTGGCCGAGTCTAGCGTGGCCAAGTCAAGCGTGGCCAAGTGTAGTGTGGCCAAGTCTAGCGTGGCCAAGTGTAGTGTGGCCGAGTCTAGCGTGGCCAAGTCTAGCGTGGCCAAGTCTAAATCTCCCGAAACACGTCAAAACCTTTGGGCCACGGTCGTTGTTGAGCTACTGTAAGAAAGAGAGATAACTCTAATACAACACCCATTTAATAAAATTCGTAGCTAGCACAAACTAACAACTACAGTTGATTATGAAACTCGGCGGTAGTGAAGATACTAAACCTATTGTAAAATGTCGAATTATAAGGATTAGGCTACAATTTTTACACTCACTGGGATGAGACCTTATTCATTCTCTAATCGATTTTAAGGAAACAGATTTTAATTTTTTTTCTTCATAACTAATCTAACGAGTTTCGGTATTTTGCTGTCATTTAATTATTTTGAACTATACCCTTTATAACAAAAATTATTATACTAATTACCACTTAATTAAGAAGGCTATTAAAAATACATTTTTTCTTCAGCGAGTTGACTCGGCTGGTTTTGGGAAAGGAACCCTCTCGGCTAATTAACTAATTATTTTGACCACTGATGATTCGGTTATTTAATTTTTGATGACATTTTCCGAACGGATTTTTACCGAAACAAAATAGCGACATATGTCGTAGAAGCCGCGAGAAGTTTGGTTGCGTCTTCCGGTCTGGTCTTTGTAGTTTATTTATACCCAGCAGACGACTGAGTGTGTTAGTGACAGAATGATAAAACATTTTAAAACATTATTTGATAAAACATGACAGTCAAAGATAGGCGATAATAGTTTCAATATTAAAATATAATTAAACTATTTTAATAGAACTCCCCCCCACCACCACCATCACCACCACCATCACCACCACCACCACAATTACCACCATAACCACCACACAACATATTTAGCAGACAGATGGGTGTTTTGCCAACCCCCTTTACACGCATACCAATATACGGAGAAAATTTCATTTTTTTTAAATGGATGGATTTTAGACCCCTTAAACATGACGGGCGTTACCGGTACAGCAGGGTACAACACGGTACAGCAGGGTACAACACGGTACAACACGGTACAGCAGGGTACAACACGGTACAGCAGGGTACAGAACGTTACAGCATGGTACAAAACGGTACAAAACGGTACAGCTGGGTACAAGACGGTATAACACTGTTTTAACGACCTTAATTTACTGTTCAAACGACGGAAGAAACAAAACAATTGGTTATGTTTGAACTATCTTTTTGTTTACTGAAACTAGACAACTATGGCTTGATCTAGATCTAGTAAATTGTTGCTGAAGTGAAGTTGTAAACAAGTTGCAATCCAAATTGTCTCATATGTGATGCCCGGGAGAGTTCATAATTCAGGCGACAATTAAATTGTCGGTGGGGATCTAAAATAAGGGACATAGAAATTTTTTAAATCATTAAGTTTTTAAGTGTACTAATATGAATATTTAAAAAAAAACATCAACTGCACTAATATGAATATTTTTTTAAAAAGTTTTTAAGTGCACTAAAATATTTTTTTCCCTACTTTTAGAATCGTCATGAGTTGGTTATTGAGATGTATTGAAAATATTTCCCAGCGACTAGCGCTGTTGATCAACCTACACTTGTATATATCTTTTCTTAACATTTTAGTTCCAATAAATATTTTTACATTTGTAATTCTTGCTTTATTATCTACTACTTACTATCTGGAAATGGTAAAAAAAAAACACCTAAAATAAATAAATACGTTTTAAATACATTCTGTTGTCGATATTTCTCTGTTGTCGATATATCTCTGCTATCGATATCTCTCACGTCTAAAATATTTGCTGTAACATCTGATCAGTAGCTCGCGATCTCTCAACTCTAATTCGTGCCCGTAGTCCGTAAATTATATTTTATGTTAATTAAATAATTAATTAGATTGAAATTAGATTGCAGTGACTTGTCGCCAGCTAAGAACACAAGATCAGGTCGGGTAGAATTGGGTCGGAGATGATCTACAAGACTTGACTACCAACTGACAACACCCCTCCCCGTAACACCAAATAAAGTTTGTAAAATAAAGCGCAACTTATTTTTGTTAGAGCTGAAAGTAATTGACAGCAGAAGTTTTTTACGTGGCCCATTTGCTGGGTACTATCACAGGCTGATTTTTGAAATAATATTTCACGGCGCTTTCAGTCAATCTATAAAACTCAGATTAATTCATTGGATAAAATGATTCACACAAAGTAGCTGATAAAACACGACCAAAAAAAAAAAAAATCATCAGACAATATCATGACACAAATCATGAACTGAATTGCTACATTAACTTTTTAAATAAAGTAATTAATTGACAAAACAAGCAGACACAGCAAACATCACCACACCGTCTGATCTGATGTATAACCTTTGAACTAAAGTGACGTCATCTGACTCCTCCCCAGGTTGTGAGTTGTGTAAGGTGATAGGGAGGACAGGTCGTATTACGTCACCAGACCACCATGTACTGCAATGATATATGCTCGGCCGTGTGGACCAGCCATCCTGAAACCCCCTGGAAAAAGTGAGTATGGCCCTGAACGTTGTCTTGATGGTTCCTCAATTACATTTTAGTGATGGTTCCTCAATTACATTTTAGTATTTTTTGCTTATTATATGAATGAACTTCTTCGTTACCATCTCTGATGTTTTACTACATCAATATCACCCTTTCAAAATAAGGTTATTTTACTACATCAATATTACCCGTTCAAAATAAGGTTATTTTACTACATCAATATTACCCTCGAAAATAAGGTTATTTTACAACATCAATATTACCCGTTCAAAATAAGGTTATTTTACTACATCAATATTACCCGTTCAAAATAAGGTTATTTTACAACATCAATATTACCCTCGAAAATAAGGTTATTTTACAACATCAATATAACCCTCGAAAATAAGGTTATTTTACTACATCAATATTACCCGTTCAAAATAAGGTTATTTTACTACATCAATATTACCCGTTCAAAATACAACATCAATATTACCCTCGAAAATAAGGTTATTTTACAACATCAATATAACCCTTAAAAAATATGGATATTTTACAATAACAATATTATTTATTATTACCCTTAGAAAATATGGATATTTTACAATAACAATATTATTTATTATTACCCTTAGAAAATATGGATATTTTACAATAATAATATTATTTATTATTACCCTTAGAAAATATGGATATTTTACAATAACAATATTACTTATTATTACCCTTAGAAAATTTTTACATCATTATTACAAGGTACACTTTCATCAACAAAACAAACTTGAATGTTTTACAGCATATACGCATATCTCATTTTACAAGTGACAACATATACTAATCACATTTTACAAGTGACAACATATACTAATCACATTTTACAAGAGAAAACATATACTAATCACATTTAATAAGAGAAAACATATACTAATCACATTTTCAAATATAGCAAGTTAGAGATTAATCTTTAAGAATTGGTAGTTTTATTTCAATTGCTTAAAACGTGTTTGTTTTAGAAATACACATTTAACTAAAGGGGTGACTTTGAAAAAAAAAACCCAAATCCAACATCCGCTAATTACAAGATAATCATTAGAGGGTAGCCATACAATATCCCCCCCCCCCCCCCATCTTGGTCTAGCTGATGATTGTTGTGTTGGGCCACCATTGTTGCTGAGGACATTGTTGAGGACATTGTTGAGGACATTGAAGGATGAAGTTGTTGTCTAGTTACGACAATTTGTCCGGTAGGCTGGTCAATGGAAAATGTTGCTGGGTGCTTTCTGTTCGTCTCCTTCAATACGGCGCGGGGTGGGGGAGGGGTGGGGGAGGGGTGGGGGAGGGGAGGGGAGGGGTGGGCTGACAGAACAGATTGTATTGCAGATGAATGGGGCGCTACCCGATTTCATCTGGTCCGCGGTAGTTGTCTCCCCCACCTGTTCTATTATCTCCCCCTGGCTTTGTCTCACCTGCATTGGCTTGCACCATGGGAGTTTAGGAATCGGGGGTCAGGCGGGGCCAGGGGTCAGGGTAAGGATCGTGGGGACAGGGCTGGTCTCGCCCCGTGTCTGTGGGAATGTGTGGGAATGTGTGGGCTCGCGAGTTTACACGGGGACGATGCATTTCCGGTTCAAGTCGCAAGACCACTGACCGGCAGGAAAATATGACCGGTAGATGGCGCTGGATAATAGCCGCGTGCAACGGCGTCACGTTCCCAGGGTTCAATGTGAGGTGAACATCCGATGTTTTCATGACATCACACATCAACATAGGCAAACATCCAGATGTTTTCCTAACATCACTGTCACATCAAGTAGAATTTTCTTTATATAAAGGAAAGCCGGCCGAAGTAAACACACAGAAACGCACAGTCACACACATACACACAGTCACACACATACAGAGTGAAACACACACACACACACTACACACACACACATAAGTATTAGAATGTCTGGAAGAAAGTAAATAGAATAGCGCATTCCACGGTCTGTGTTCAAGTCCCTACTGCTATGCTAAAACTTATTTTTACCGTAGTGGCATGTGCATTAAAACAAATAGGTGGGGGGAGGGGAGGGACGAAGGTAGTAGAAGCAGATTTCTCGGGTCAATGAACCCAAATCAACACGACGGCTTATGGTGTGTGTGTTGGGGGGGGGTGGTAAACTACATGCCAAAGGTGTCGAAAAAAATGTTTCTTTTATGTCGAGATATTTAGTTTTCGGTAATTAGTATGCACTGTTTTTAATTACGCCGCCAGCTGATCGGCCGTGTGAGGGAGCTTTCCTGCAGCAAAGGTAGATTTAAAGTCATCAGACGTGAGACAGACTTGAGACAGACTTTATGCAGACATAAGACAGACATAAGACAGACATAAGACAGACATAAGACAGACATAAGACAGACATAAGACAGACATAAGACAGACATAAGACAGACATAAGACAGACATAAAACAGACATGAGGCAGACATGAGACAGACATAAGACAGACATAAGACAGACATAAGACAGACATAAGACAGACATAAGACAGACATAAGACAGACATAAGACAGACATAAGACAGACATAAGACAGACATAAGACAGACATAAGACAGACATAAGACAGACATAAGACATCCTTCCCGGGATGACGAGGGAATGATCTTGTCTGAGGTTTAACCAAGGGTAACACTGGGGTACCTGGGTATAGGACATCTGTGGTCAACTTGGACAGTTAGCCTGTACGCTGTTAGTTGGTCAAGATGGACAGTTAGCCTGTACGCTGTTGTCTGTGGTCAACTTGGACAGTTAGCCTGTACGCTGTTGTCTGTGGTCAACTTGGACAGTTAGCCTGTACGCTGTCGTTGTTGGTCAAGATGGACAGTTAGCCTGTACGCTGTTGTCTGTGGTCAACTTGGACAGTTAGCCTGTACGCTGTTGTCTGTGGTCAACTTGGACAGTTAGCCTGTACGCTGTCGTTGTTGGTCAAGATGGACAGTTAGCCTGTACGCTGTTGTCTGTGGTAAACTTGGACAGTTAGCCTGTACGCTGTCAGTTGGTCAAGATGGACAGTTAGCCTGTACGCTGTTGTCTGTGGTCAACTTGGACAGTTAGCCTGTACGCTGTCAGTTGGTCAAGATGGACAGTTAGCCTGTACCCTGTCGTTGTTAGTTGTCGGAGTTGGAAAGATTTGAACATTTTCCTTGTTGAAAAAATATTTTATCGTTCTTGCACGATATACTATATGCGATCACAAAAGGGATGCCAATATACTTTTGGTTGAAAACCAAACCTTGTCGATGTAAGTTTGAAGAAAATTTAATATCAAGTCTCCACGACTGTCAAGTTGTAGGCAGACAATTTAAACTTACAATATGACAAAATGGCTCAAAATGTTATATACATTTCATTTGTGCGTTTGTATGATAATGTGTAAGTCTGTGTGATTAGGCATGTGTAAGTGACTGTGTGATTATGTGTGTTTGTGGGATTATGTGTGTGTTTGTGTAATTTTGTGCGTGATTATGTGTGTGTTTGTGTAATTATGTCTGTTATTATATGTGTGTTTGTGTAATTATGTGTGTGATTATGTGTGTGTTTGTGTAATTATGTGTGTGATTATGTGTGTGTTTGTGTAATTATGTGTGTGATTACGTGTGTGTGTGTGTTTGTGGAATTGTCTGTGTGATTATGTGTGTGTTTGTATAATTATGTGTGTTTGTGTAATTATGTGTGTGTTTGTGGGATTATCTGTGTGATTATGTGTGTGTTTGTGTAATTATGTGTGTGATTATGTGTGTTTGTTTGTGTAATTATCTGTGTGATTATGTGTGCGCTTGTGTAATTATCTGTGTGATTATGTGTGTGTTTGTGTAATTATCTGTGTGATTATGTGTGTTTGTTTGTGTAATTATCTGTGTGATTATGTGTGTGTTTGTGTAATTATCTGTGTGATTATGTGTGTTTGTGTAATTATATGTGTGCTTATGTGTGTTTTTGTGGAATTGTCTGTGTGATTATGTGTGTGTTTGTGTAATTATGTGATTATGTGTGTGGTTGTGCATTTATGTGATTATGTGTGTGTTTGTATAATTATGTGTGTGTTTGTGTAATTATGTGTGTGTTTGTGGGATTATCTTTGTGATTATGTGTGTTTGTGTAATTATCTGTGTGCTAATGTGTGTGTTTGTGTAATTATCTGTGTGATTATGTGTGTGTTTGTGTAATTATCTGTGCGATTATGTGTGTTTGTTTGTGTAATTTTGTGTATGAGTATGTGTGTGTTTGTGTAATTATCTGTGTGATTATGTGTGTTTGTGTAATTATCTGTGCGATTGTGTGTGTCTGTGTAATTATCTGTGTGCTTATGTGTGTTTGTGTAATTATCTGTGTGATTATGTGTGTTTGTTTAATTATCTATGTGATTATGTGTGTTTGTGTAATTATCTGTGTGATTATGTGTGTTTGTTTAATTATCTATGTGATTATGTGTGTTTGTGTAATTATCTGTGTGATTATGTGTGTGTTTTTATAATTATGTGTGTGTTTGTGTAATTATGTGTGTAATTATGTGTTTGATTATGTGTGTGTTTGTGTAATTGTGTATGTGTTTGTGTAATTGTGTATGTGTTTGTGTAATTATGTGTGTAATTATGTGTGTGATTATGTGTGTGTTGGTGTAATTATGTGTGTGATTATGTGTGTGTTTGTGTAATTGTGTATGTGTTTGTGTGATTATGTGTGTGATTATGTGTGTGTTGGTGTAATTATGTGTGTGATTATGTGTGTGTTTGTGTAATTGTGTATGTGTTTGTGTAATTATGTGTGTGATTATGTGTGTGTTGGTGTAATTATGTGTGTGATTATGTGTGTGTTTGTGTAATTATGTGTTTGTTTGTGTAATTATCTGTGTGATTATGTGTGTTTGTTTAATTATCTATGTGATTATGTGTGTTTGTTTAATTATCTATGTGATTATGTGTGTTTGTGTAATTATTTGTGTGATTATGTGTGTTTGTTTAATTATCTATGTGATTATGTGTGTTTGTGTAATTATCTGTGTGATTATGTGTGTGTTTTTATAATTATGTGTGTGTTTGTGTAATTATGTGTGTGTTTGTGGGATTATCTGTGCGATTATGTATGTGTTTGTGTAATTATGTGTGTAATTATGTGTGTGATTATGTGTGTGTTTGTGTAATTGTGTATGTGTTTGTGTAATTGTGTATGTGTTTGTGTAATTATGTGTGTAATTATGTGTGTGATTATGTGTGTGTTGGTGTAATTATGTGTGTGATTATGTGTGTGATTATGTGTGTGTTTGTGTAATTGTGTATGTGTTTGTGTAATTGTGTATGTGTTTGTGTAATTATGTGTGTAATTATGTGTGTGATTATGTGTGTGTTGGTGTAATTATGTGTGTGATTATGTATGTGTTTGTGTAATTGTGTATGTGTTTGTGTAATTATGTGTGTAATTATGTGTGTGATTATGTGTGTGTTGGTGTAATTATGTGTGTGATTATGTGTGTGTTTGTGTAATTGTGTATGTGTTTGTGTAATTATGTGTGTGATTATGTGTGTGTTTGTGTAATTGTGTGTGTGATTATGTGTGTGTTTGTGTACGTATGTGTGTGATTATGTGTGTGTCTGTGTGATTGCCTACCCGTGAGTGTGAGATGAGCTATCCAGCCACACCTTCGCACACACACGGACACACACACACACACACAGATACACACGCCACTAACACGACTGCTACTCCTGTATCCCCCCCCCCACCAGTAGACATTGAAACACGTAAATCACGTGACCACTAATTACCAGTCTCTGCGACTCTCCAGAATTCAGTCATGCGTGAAACTTTAAATTAACACAGTCAGGGGTTAATTAGACAAAGACAATTTTAAAATTGATTCGTTACTTCCTTAATGAAATTAATTACCGTTTTTCATCTTGAAAGCAATTTATCTTTCTATAATTAGAGCGGCATGGAGCGCGCGCGAGTGCTGATAGTGTTTACACGTGCTGGAGTAACGACGCGGAACTCAGCAGTACTCAGTCCTAGGATTACGTCACATAATTTCCGTCTGTACAAGACACGGTTAAACGGGAAAGCCCGTTAACTGAGTTGGTTTCAAGTTCCGTGTAGAAATTGGCTGCTTCATTCTGTGATATACATTTTAAAACAGTTTAACGCGTTCTTTCTCCAGATCTTTTCTCTCGGATATTTGGTCTGGTATATTTTGTCCGTTAAATATTTTGTCCGTAAGATATTTTGTCCGTCAGACATTTTGTCCGTTAGATATTTTGTCCGTAAGATATTTTGTCCGTTAGACATTTTGTCCATTAGATATTTCATCTATGATATTTTGTTATGTCACAAGTTAATAAGTCATCTGAATATCAACGGATTTGCATATTCTAATTAATTAATCAACTCAAAGTCTCGCATATTTATTTTGACGTTAGAACCCCCCCCCCACCCCCCCAGGTTGAATGACGACATGAACCGGAAACAGTTTTACACTTGTTTACACCCACGGCTTCAGCCACGTGCATTTCTCACGTCAGTCACGTGACGATAACCGGTTGAACCGGCACATTCCGGCACATTTCTCATCCGGCCTTCAGATCCCAGGGCCGATACCGTTGGCGGGTTAACGACGTCATCCACACCGACACGGCAACAACAACAGCTACATCTCCATACAGAGCGGGTGTAGCGCGGCTTGTGTCTTGTGGTAATTGGGACAACTTTTGTTGTTGGTTGATGTCTATAGGCCCCACCATCACTAGGCCCCACCATCACTAGGCCGCACCATCACAAGGCCCCACCACCACTACACCCCACCATCACTAGACCCCACCACCACTACACCCCACCATCACTAGACCCCACCACCACTAGACCCCACCACCACTACACCCCACCACCACTAGACCCCACCACCACTAGACCCCACCATCACTAGACCCCACCACCACTAGACCCCACCACCACTACACCCCACCACCACTAGGCCCCACCATCACTAGGCCGCACCATCACAAGGTCCCACCACCACTACACCCCACCATCACTAGACCCCACCACCACTAGACCCCACCACCACTACACCCCACCATCACTAGACCCCACCACCACTAGACCCCACCATCACAAGGTCCCACCACCACTACACCCCACCATCACTAGGCCCCACCACCACTAGACCCCACCACCACTAGACCCCACCACCACTAGACCCCACCACCACTACACCCCACCACCACTAGACCCCACCATCACAAGGCCCCACCATCACTAGACCCCACCATCACTAGGCCCCCACCCCAGCAGAAGCTGAGAACCGCCGCTAGCCCCTCTAGTCTGTGAGCGACAACTTTCATCCCCTCCTGTTGTTACCCCCAGTGCTCCTCTAATTTATGTCACACCTTTTTTTTTCTCTCTTCACAGTGCGACTGGCTTAATTAGAAATTATTTTAAGCACTAATTATCTACGGCCTCAACTATAAATCAAAACTCAAGGAGTGCCCCGAGGGTTGTCAGGGCGGGGTGGGGAGGGGGGTGGGTGTGTGTGGGGGGGGGGGGGGGATAAAGTCAACATTTATTAAACATCAATCTATTAACATTATAATCTAGCAACTATTTACATCACAATCTAGCAACTATTTACCTTAAAATCTAGCAACTATTCACACCCTATTACCCTCCACCCTTACAATGTAGGCACCACGCAACTTAAAAAATCCACAAGGAATCAGCCCTTTAGGGAAACAAAAATATACTAAAAACATTAATAGAAAATTACATCACAAAAATATACTTAAAATAGGTAGGAAATTACTTCTCCTATTAAAAACACAAAAGCCAATCGGTATGAATTTGTTTAAAAAAAATTAAATCAGCCTACATATTTTTTTTGTGAATTTTTTTTTACCAAAAAATCGGATTAAAAAATAATTGGAACTTATAAATAAACAGCCGTTGATTGGTGGGTTAGTGTTGTGAGCGATTGTTCAGTGAAGCATGTCTGGGTAGCAATGGGATTTAGAGCGTGACATTGGGAGAAGTTTGATTCAAAGTTCGCTCATCTTTGCTGAAGGTGCGACACACTGAAGGTTAGTTTTATATTGGTTAAACACATTGTGTTTACATCAGATACATTTTTAAACACATTGCGTTTACATCAGATACATTTTTAAACAGATTGTGTTTACGTCAAATAAATTTTAAACAGATTGTGTAATACATTTTAAAACTTAAAATTGATTTTAATTTTATCTTATTTATATGTTGATTGGGTTGAATGTTGTGTTTATTTATGGGGGGGGGGGGGGGGGAGAGGGGGAAGGGGAAGGGAGACGATGGAGAGCTTACCTTGCGTTTTTTTTTTTTTACGTTTAAGTTTAGAATAGTCGAGAATATCAAAGACACAATGATTTTCTCTCAAATCATTGAGAGTTTTGTATCAAAACAAAGAAACATAAATGCTGGAACAATTCGATCTTTTTTTTAATACCTCAAAATGTATTTAAAATATTGTTTAGCTTTAACCAATACTCGACCTACACGTTCCACTAAAGTTGACAATACGTGACGTCAAATGTGTTTACATAATCTACAAATATGTGAAAGACATTAACTCTTCATTCCACGAGCAGTTAAAAATAGCAACATTACATTGCGGTAATCTTAAAGCAATAAACCCAGGACCAATGCTAAGTGGGTCACTGGGATTAGGTTACTGAAGATTATTTTCTGAAGAAAGACCCCAGGAGCCATCTTGTACCTGGGCTGTAAAAACTTTCATCTGATAATTCCGGAAAACAGGCGCTTGAATTTTTAGTGTATAAGAGTGCTGTCCCCTGATAGCTGGCAATAAAGCTGGTCGGAGATTTGTATCAGTCGACACCTTCACATCTCCGCGAAGCTTGGGCTGATATCCGCGAAGCTTGGGCTGATATCCGCGAAGCATCTCTTGGTGTATTGATATAGCATCTCTTTCTACTGCCACTTCAATGCCCCCAACACCTCAACCTTTATCTACGAGGGGGTGGGGTAGGGAGCAATGTCTGTCAGGTGGACGGACCAGGGTGTTGTCAAGGTAGGGGGGGGGGGGAAAGGAGATGACCCCTTGCCCCGAGGTCAGTTGACGGTGGCGACACTTTAGCCTCACTCCACCAGACCCCTACCATCCAGTCATTAAACTTTGTGCCTCGTGAAAAAAAATATCGAGTTGTCTACATGATATTGCTTTACAGACAAAATGTCCAACCATTCAAACAAAACTCAGCGTCAATACTAACCCTAACCCCATTCACACAAACCTTAGCTTTAACAATAACCCCAACTATAACCTAACACTTTAAAGCCACCCCTAACCCACAGCTTGACCCGACCCCTAACCCCCCCCCCCCTACCCCCAGCACTTAACCCACCGGACGTGCTATTTGAAAAAAAAAAAAAGTTTAACGAACTTGGCTGCACCAGTGTGACGCCATTTATGCTAATGAGTAGCAGTCTCGCGCAATCAGTGTTAATGCACCTGTCAATATCAATGACAATTTGATTTCCAACAATCGTAGCCCCTCCCCCCTCCCCGTGTTGCCCTTTCTGTATGTACAACAGCCATCAATTCTTGTACAATAAGTTACAACAGCCATCAATTCTTGTAGAATAAGTTACACCAACCATCAATTCTTGTAGAATATGTTACAACAACCATCAATTCTTGTAGAATAAGTTACAACAGCCATCAATTCTTGTAGAATAAGTTACAACAGCCATCAATTCTTGTAGAATATGTTACAACAACCATCAATTCTTGTAGAATAAGTTACAACAGCCATCAATTCTTGTAGAATATGTTACAACAACCATCAATTCTTGTAGAATAAGTTACAACAGCCATCAATTCTTGTGGAATAAGTTACAACCGCCATCAATTCTTGTGGAATAAGTTACAACAACCATCAATTCTTGTAGAATAAGTTACAACAGCCATCAATTCTTGTGGAATAAGTTAAACCAGCTATCAATTCTTGTGGAATAAGTTACAACCGCCATCAATTCTTGTAGAATAAGTTACACCAACCATCAATTCTTGTAAAATAAGTTACAACATTACATCAGCTGTAACTGTACTTGTAATAGTTGACATATTTGTAACGTTGGTAACAGTAACATTTGTTAGAAGTAATCCCTTGCATCTCCTCAAATACCTACCTTCTGATGATCTTCATATTTTGTGTTGTGATTCGGTACCAATGACGTCACAGAAGCCTCTAAACCAGTTGTATCTCAGCGTTAGAAGGTCTTGGTTTAATTAACTCGCCTCTTAATTACGCCGGTTTTAAATTACACTTCCTTGAATCCTGGCAATGTCGCTAAACGCGCAGACGTTGATGTGTGGTAATTAATAAATCCATTTATTTTTTTTCCTTTATTAATGATGATTTATAATTTAAAATTAAAATCTTAACACATTTGATGTTAATTAAAGTCAACTAAGATTCACCAACACCACATCATAAACGTGGAGTTGTTGAGCTGTTTGAGAATTTCTAAGTTAAATGTTGAAATTAATGCACACAGTACACACAAATATTCAGCGAGTTTCGGTATTTCAACCATCAATATTTAAGTTGCCACCGTTAATTAAAACTATTTCAACCATCCATCTATAAGTTGCCACCGTTAATTAAAAAACATTTCCCCGCCTGAGAGAGTTCACATTTCGGGAAACATCGCCTGGATCTTGTTGAGTTGTTGGTTAGGCGGTGTTACATAACTTTAATTATGCGCTGGTACTTTAGTGCCAATTAATTTTTTTACATTGATATTTAACGTCTGATACACCCACACCGCCGTCATCCTCATACACTAACTAGCCCCCCCCCCCCCCCCACATACACACCTACCATCCTATACATGACCACCCCCCCCCCCCCCCCCCCCGCCCGTCACCTCTCCTAACGTCGCCAGCAAGCAACAACGACCTCGGCAGTGACTCGGCCGTCGGTCAAGATTTATCACCCTTCTGTCCCCGCCCCCACCAGTCGCGGTTTCGTGGGGTCACGTGAACGGCCGGCCACCGGAAGTGGATGTTTACAGCGTGGTTTTCTGACCATTCAGGTGGAGCGGGGGTGGCGTTAGATTTGTTGCTGGGGTCAAGATGTCGATGGTGCAGTCGACCGAGACCAGCATTTACCTGGCGGCTTTAATGGGAGGACAGCAGTGGAGAGTTCTGTCCCCTGACTGCAGGTCAGTTAGCGGCCCTCTAACAGAAATAAAACATCAGTGGACAGAGGTGAGTTCTGTCCCCTGACTGCAGGTCAGTTAGCGGCCCTCTAACAGAAATAAAACATCAGTGGACAGAGGTGAGTTCTGTCCCCTGACTGCAGGTCAGTTAGCGGCCCTCTAACAGAAATAAAACATCAGTGGACAGAGGTGAGTTCTGTCCCCTGACTGCAGGTCAGTTAGCGGCCCTCTAACAGAAATATAACATCGGACGTACGCTGGTCGTGTCCATGTTTGCTGCATGTCCCTTGTTGGTGATTGTGTCAGACACCATCTCCACAAAATAATGGCGTGACCCAGGTTAATGCAAGACTTGGTTTCCTGTCGTTTTAGTATAAGCACACTGCCAGCACGTATAAAAACAATGTGTAAATCTGTACTTTGTAATAACTCGTATATAGGCATGTATATCACTAGATATTTATTTCACCTAAAGGGTGGCGAACTTTGTACTGTTTGGGTCTCGACAATTTCATCTCGAACTTTTCGCTTAGTAGTTCAGTGCTCGCCTTAAGACAGACCGTGGCGTCGGAGTCTGATAGATCTCGACTCCTGACTCCTGGGGTGTAGCGCGAGTCAGAGCGTCAGGAGCACCTAATGAGAAGGTGAGCACGTCACTGCGCGCGCAGGGCGCGTGTTTACAAAGGCATGACGGGTGATAAAATTGGTCAGGTGTGGGGACTGAATCATCCGTCAGGTAGAGACCTCGGGCTGGGAAGGGGGGGGGGGGTAGAGCCTTCACCCTCGGGCTGGGGGGGGGGGGATGTCAGGTAGAGCCCTCGGGCTGGGGGTGTCTGGAGCAGCGAATGTCATTTACTGGTTGAGAAGTATTCAAATAATAAACACGGTTAATTGGGAAATAAACGAAGCCGTAGCTGTTGGGTGCCAATTGGGGCGCAACAGGATGCGACGCCCCAAAATCTACTCAATAGCAGTTTTCTGGATTGTGAAAATATCAAATTTGTCTGTTACACAAATATCAGTTTTCTTGAAAAAAAAATATCAAGATTGGACTGTTACAGAAATATCAGTTTTCTTATATCGACTCGATTTTTAATAAATATTATCAAGACTCGATTTTTACTAAATATTATCAAGTTTTCAAAAACATCACACGATACAAAAGTATCAATCTTCCTACTTGTAAAACTATTAACTTGATTGTTTGTTGTTGACTTTTCCTACTGAAGCAGATATGAATGGGGAGCTGGATGGAGGGGGAGGGGGTATGACACAGGTGTGGTTCTAGGAGCCGGTCATACGTTGTAGGTGGGAGCCGGAGACATGAGTGGGAGCCGGAGACTTGAGACGGAGATGTTATTTTTAGATGTAGAACACCGAGAGACCAGTTCAGTTTGCTAGTTTTAAAGTTCACAGCTAAAACTAATGACCCAGTGAACGAACTGACCAGCAAGACGAAGGCAATCGGAGGTGTTTTTTGGCGAAACTTTAGAAGTGGTTGTGGTTCTAGCAGGTTCTGGAGCATCTTACGGTTCGCATGACGTCACTGCATATACATTAAATTAATTTGATTAATGAGCTGATAAACTAGAATAAGCGATTATTAATTTAAGGTTATTAAAGAATATTTAGACAAACACTTAAAGTAAATACTTTATTCAGAACATTAATTGTAACAAAAAATTGTGTTAGCTAATAAATCACGTATAATCGAAGGATTAATTATCTATCTATCAAACAATTAAAATCAAGCCATTGAGACTGAAGAATGCTGCCTATGTTTCCTTTACATAGAACACACGTACACGTTGCAGAGAAGATTTAGGATTTCATGTCATCGCCGTTTCATTTTAATTTGAAACCAAAATTTGAGCTGCGTAGACCAACAAATGTCCAATCATGAAACACATACACATAATTGTGCAATCTTTAAGCATACAATTCATACGACGACTAATAAATGTCCAATCTTTGAACACTTACACATTTCATACGACGACCAATAAATGTCCAATCTTTGAACACTTACACATTTCATTAGCGACATCAGGTGCAATTTACCCGCTACGTAAAGGTAACATGATAGCAGGGGCAATCACTCTCTGCCCGGCAAATTATCTCCCATTACACGTGGAGTTATCTCCCCTCACAGGGAAGATTAATCTTGCATAAAGAACTATAAAAGGGAGACTATCACCGCGGACCGAGAACCGAAGCTTAAAACTGGGGTTGAGGCTATTTTCGGTCAATATTTAAAAACTTTGCTAATTGGTATGAAGTTAATTGCTGAAAAAATAAATAAGCTGAAGAAGCATCATCTCAATACCGCGTGATTTAGAATGATAATTATGTTTTTCTAAGACAAATTACCCTGCATCATCTTGTGTAAGCAGGAATAATATTTATTGAACTTATAATAATCCGTTCTTGATATAGTAGCTCATCCTCGGAACAGTGATTACTTTTCAAAATAGTCTTTACGTTTCAGAATTTCTTCAGAAAGTCTTTGATTTTTAGCAGCCTTTACTTTTTAGCATAGTCTTCCCTTTCATGTCTACTTTCAGAATACTCTAAGAAATATCTGTAGGATAGTCATGTACTCAGGTGTAAAGTTGTCAGTGAAATGTCTGTAAGCCCACAGTCTGCTGTAAGTCTGCCATAATCCAACAGTCTGCTGTAAGTCTGGCCCCCACAGTCTGCTGTAAGTCTGCCATAAGCCCACACATAAGCCCACATATAACAGACGTCCCATTGGATTTCCCCCAATAGCAAGGTCTGATCTACCTTTAATGTCGCGCGTTACAATTCTACAACTAAAACCAATGTGCGGGTCCAAAAAAAAATTCTCTATTCACAGCCCGTAGTTTGACTTATTCCCTCAAATTCCACGGACCTGATTTTAATGTACTGTTTCCTGACCGGAATTTTCCGGCAATCTCCTGGAATTTGTGTTCTATCGCCGGTGGGGGTGTTTCCTCGCGCTGATAAGAGGGAGCTTTCGCTTCCACTAACAACTGCTCCACGCTGATGGATAAAGGGGCACGGCAGTCTCACTTTGTCTGGAATTATCCCCCTTCATCGTCAGTTTTCATGAGTTATCCCGCTCCCATCAGCCCCCTGATCGCTCTAGCAGACGAGCGAAGACTGGATAAAGTTACGCAACTCTTAGGCCTAATCTATCCCCTGGTGATGTGCAGTCGCGAAACCGTTTCTTACCCACCCCCCTCCCTTCCCCCCTCACCCCCCCCCCCCGACAGCTGCGGGAAGGTAGGGACACGAAGGAAACAAATAAATCCCGAATAGAGATAGAGGAAAAGGGGAGAGAACTAAAAACTGTCAAGAAAAAAGGGGAACGATCCGAAACCTGCCATTCCATCTACGCGATGATTGCCCGTGATAGTCTCCCTTGAAGTTACTTGAGGTGGGTTCAGCACTAAAAGTCGTCTTGTGTTGGGACAATAGATCACGCCAGTTGCTCCTAACTGGCCCCAGAAGAAAGTCTACTGCCCCCCCCCCCCCGCCCCCCGAACGAAAATGAATTAATATTTTGACCAAACCCTGAGTAACAGATTCATCCACACGTTGCGTAGCCACCGCTCGCTGATGACGTCATATCCACCCAACCCGGCAACCGACCGTACGGTACGTCACGTGTTCACCTACCCACAGATCAAGCGCCCGGCCGAAAACGTTGCCCGTATGTTAACATCAGCCTCCCTCCGCATGTTGTAAACATATTTTAACCAATTATCAACCGGTTAAACTACCGGCTTCCGGATGCTACGTCACAGACGCACGATTTTTCAAACCATTTTTAACAATGTTAAATTTTTTAACACATTAACGGGTCGTATTCGAGCGCCTAATTGTCCGAAATTGGAAGAGCAACGATAGTTTTATGCTGCCGTTTTTTTTTGTCTAGAGGCTAGGGAATTGGGGGAGTCAACGGGGAATATTCTAGAACTGTATTTCTACAGGCGTGGCCGTGAGTACAGTCTAACAGAGCTGGTAAATAAGGTCCTGTCTAACTGTCACAAGGTCTAACATAGACAGTCTGTCACAAGGTCTAACATAGACAGTCTGTCACAAGGTCTAACATAGACAGTCTGTCACAAGGTCTAACATAGACAGTCTGTCACAAGGTCTAACATAGACAGTCTGTCACAAGGTCTAACATAGACAGTCTGTCACAAGGTCTAACATAGACAGTCTGTCACAAGGTCTAACATAGACAGTCTGTCACAAAGTCTAACATAGACAGTCTGTCACAAAGTCTAACATAGACAGTCTGTCACAAGGTCTAACATAGACAGTCTGTCACAAGGTCTAACATAGACAGTCTGTCACAAGGTCTAACATAGACAGTCTGTCACAAGGTCTAACATAGACAATCTGTCACAAGGTCTAACATAGACAGTCTGTCACAAGGTCTAACATAGACAGTCTGTCACAAGGTCTAACATAGACAGTCTGTCACAAGGTCTAACATAGACAGTCTGTCACAAGGTCTAACATAGACAGTCTGTCACAAAGTCTAACATAGACAGTCTGTCACAAAGTCTAACATAGACAGTCTGTCACAAGGTCTAACATAGACAGTCTGTCACAAGGTCTAACATAGACAGTCTGTCACAAGGTCTAACATAGACAGTCTGTCACAAGGTCTAACATAGACAATCTGTCACAAGGTCTAACATAGACAGTCTGTCACAAGGTCTAACATAGACAGTCTGTCACAAGGTCTAACATAGACAGTCTGTCACAAGGTCTAACATAGACAGTCTGTCACAAGGTCTACCCGAGCTTTTGATGATCGCGATAAGTCTACGGCTCACGTGAAGATGGACGTACAGATATCAGGCGAGAGGGGTGTGTGTGTGGGGGTGGGGGGGGGGGGGTTGGGGGGGGCTTGAATGACATATCGGAGGATCACTCTACTTCAACACCGACACACACCTTGTATGTGTGGGTGTGTGTGAGACTGTGTGGTGTGTGTGGTGTGTGTAGTGATCCAGCTTGACTTGAGTTACACACATCGAGCCCACACACACACCTTGTATGTGTGGGCCTGTGTTAGCCTGTGTGGTGTGTGTAATGATCCAGCTTGACTTGTGTTACATACATCGAGCCCACACACACACCTTGTATGTGTGGGTATGTGTGGGCCTGTGTGGTGTGTGTAATGATCCAGCTTGACTTGTGTTATATACATCGAGCCCATACACCTTGTGAGTTAGACCATACGTGGAAATGGACGGTCATGATAAACACAAATCTATAATTACTAATTAATGAGTTAACCAAATTAATAGCCTGGTTTAAAAAAAAGTATACATAAGTAACCACGTGATACCACTTATGAATAATCGTTGCTAGGTAACACCAATGTACATTTTACATGTACAATTAGTCAAATAAAGTTTTGTAGCAAGAATAGATTTTAGCTTCAAAAATAGATTTTGATTTGATCGCCCTAAAGCCGTTACAACGGCAATGACACCTAAAGTACACCCCCACCCCCTTCATCTTCACATCGAGGGTTGTGTGTGTGTGGGGGGGGGAGAGACATCATCTCTTTTAGTCGAGGGTTGTGTGTGTGTGGGGGGGGGGGGGGGAAGGGAGACATCATCGCTTTTACATCTTTATTTGTGACTTGACTGAAGCTAAAAAGTAAAAACTCTAAAAAGACAGGGGAGATAACCAACGCCATGAAAGCAGCCAGGGGCAGATAAGGGAAGGGAGATAATCTGGTTTGCGTGTTAGAAGACGTCGTTAGACGTGTCTATCTGATCAGGGGAAGGTAATCTGAAACAATGCATGCCTGGGATTATCATTTTTGTTATCTCCCCTGACGAAAGGTTTGCTGGTAAAAAAAAGGTAAGATTTACGACTCTAGAGTGTATTGACGAATGACTGCAAGATGGTAGTGACTCAACTCAGTCACATGACTGCAAGATGGTAGTGACTCAACTCAGTCACATGACTGCAAGATGGTAGTGACTCAACTCAGTCACATGACTGTAAGATGCTAGTGACTCAATTCAGTCCCAGTCACAGAATACATTGGGAACATCAGCATTGGGTGGTACACGGCACTGCTAGACCACACACAACCACACCACACACCAACAACACCACACACTAACACCACCACACACAACCACACCACACACTAACAACACCACACACTCACAACACCACACACAACCACACCACACACTAACAACACCACACACAACCACACCACACACTAACAACACCACACACTCACAACACCACACACAACCACACCACACACTAACAACATCACACATTACCACAGCATGCTAGATCTTCACGGGCAGATGTTAATCAAGTTGACTCGGCAATGTCCGTCTATGATCGGGAAATATCGGCAAGATAAAAATCACATCTAATCGTGGAAAATAATTACAAATCCAAGTTGATTACACATAAAGTGAGCAGCTTGCTAGATGCACACACTAGAAACCTAAAGACAAAGCTGTAATTTGTGCAGATGTAAAGTAGAAGATGAAGATTGTGTGGTGTACGGATGGACGTGTTGCCTGCACGAGGAATTATGGGTACCCATTAAAGCTGGGTGGGCTCAGGGAATAGAAAAACGTTTAACGTGAATGTGATATAAGATGGTCACACTGGTTAGAGCGTACACTATAGCGTCAGCTAGATCTGAACCTCCCAGCTTTCAATTCGACACCAACAAACCAAACAAGCAACAACAACAGGTGACACACCTAGCTTCTCCGGGATAAACAAATCAATCGACGTAACAAATCTCATACTTACAGTGGCATGTTTGATTAAATTAAGAAAACAAAGACATTCTCAGTCAGACTTGAATGAATGTAAATTGAAGGGCTGACTTTGTTATAGACCAAAGGGAAGCAACTGTTGAAGACAGTGGGGATAACTCATTTCCAAATGTGAAATGTTAATTTGCAGCCCGTCTATAAAATAGTTTTTTTTTCTAAATTCACTTGAAAAAAAATGTCCCGTGATTTGTGAACAACTGTCATTCTGCCATCGTGTGCGTGTGTGTGAGAGTGTGTGTGTGTGTGTCGCACGACTGTGTGAGAGTGTTTTGACCTCTTTAAAAAATCGGCTCGAATATTTTAGAGCGACGTCTTAAAAATAATTCCTGCCTCCTTCTACCTCTGAAAGTAATTGCGTTGTAATGGGTCACAGTGACACGGCTCTAGATGGAGGGGTCATAGACATGGACTTGAGGGCAGGGGGCGGGGCAGGGCATGTCATAGTTGATGTAAACAGACAAGCGCAGACAACTTGACGGGACTCGGTGTTCTTGTCTTGTGATACGTGTCTGACAAATCTTTCAAAATTTCTATTGTGTTCTTAGGGGATAAAAAGCAGAGACCGTAAAAATAAATTCACATTTCACGATAATTAAACAAAAACCGGCGCACATCTAGAAAGGGGGGGGGGGGGGGGTGAGAGAAAAATGAAATTATTATGCGAATACCTGGCTACATGACAAAAATAGTCGCGAATTTATTCTTCACATTTTTTCTAAATTCCTATTTTTAAACTCACTCGCCGAATTCTATGAGGATCACCGGTCAATGGGAATAAGGCGTTTCAGTAGGTTGTACAACAGCAGAGGTCAACAGGTCACTTAACCGAGGTCATGTTAGGTCATTGTGCTAGGTGCAAAGCTCATGAGTTGACCACATGTGTAGCGCGGCTATTCAAGTAACTTCACATCTCCAACCCGTCTTTACTGGACAGGTAGACCCCCCACCCCTCCCCACACCTACCTGTTGTGTATGGTACTCACCTGTGGGGAGTTCGATCATTGATCTGTTTTATCAATCGGGCCAGCGCTAGTTTTTTGTTTGTTGCCGAAATCAGTGGAAGTAATTTTCTTGTGAGTGGAACTTTGTGGTTTGTTCTTTCTGATAGGAACAAAAATAGAATTGTGTTTCTGTGAGTGTACGTGGGGGAGTACTCAGTCGTGTCGCCACACACATTTTAGATCGTGTGGAATACCAATGCTCGAATTTTAAGAAAACATTAAAATACATTTTGTTGTAGGTCGCAGCTAATGGTTTCACGTAAACACAAAACAGCAGAACACAACACAGCACAACACAACACAAAACAGCAGAACACAACACAGCACAACACAACACAAAACACCAGAACACAACACAACACAACAGAACACAACACAGCACAAGACATCCCTCTTGTGTTCTCCTTAAATAATCTTTTGTTTTTTATCCGCTTCGGAGCACAAACACACACACACACAAACACACACACACACGTAGTCTCTCTCTCTCTGACGAAAAAAAAACCGTAGAGTTTCTTAAAATGTTGTAATCACTTGTTCGTCTGACTTGGGTTCGATCTCCTCGTGTCAGTGTCAAGTGGGGGCGGGTCTGTCAGCAAGGGCAGCTACTCTCCGTGGTGAGGATGACTTCCCCTGGCTAGCCACTCTAGTGTGGTGAGAATTCACTTAACGCTGGCGCTGAAGCCATCACATCGACATGCTCGCATGCAGGTCTCTTAGAGCCGATTGCATGCTTTCAGAACCTTTTTTTTAGGGCTCGCGTTAAAATGGGCCCCGTGTTAAGCCGTGGAAGGCAAAAATTGAATATGGAATAAAAAAGTGAAGAGAAATAAGCTTTTAATTCCTTCCGAAATTGTAGCATGTAGCTAATTCATGTAGCATGTAGCTAATTCAAGGTCCTTGTTTGCGGGCACATGTAAGAATGCACTCCGTCGGTTCATTGAAGGGCGGGTGTGTGGGGGTGGGAGGTGGTGAAGCTTGTGTGGATTATGTGGTTGGTGTGTGGCTAATTCGTGTGTGATGGACATATGTAGATGTTCGGCATTTTTGTGTATGTCTGTGTGTATTCATACTTCGAATGTATTGACTTTTGAAAATTCCTTATTCTTATATTACGAGTTTCTTACTCTAGAGCTCAGTTTAGTTCATCATGTATTAGAATATTTTAATCTGTGCACGTATTACACGAACGCTGACATGAACGCTTGCATGAACGCTTACATGTGTACATAGTTGAAAGTTTTGAACTCTATGCGGAAAGAAAGCGTCACTAGATACTGACAGCTCTGTAGACTAACTACATTACAGAATTATCCAGAACAAAAAACAACAGACGTCTTTCTTCTGTACATACTGGTCGCTAGCCATGATTTCACAGCCAACACCATAGCTGAAGCCATAGCTGAAGCCATAGCTATGTCCGCAAGTCCTAGGACTTAAGCTCTGTAAATAAGCTCCGTCCATAAGCTCCGTCCATAAGCTCAAGCCCTTGCACGACTTCAGGCAGACGTCTCCGCCCCAGTGGGTGATTTGACCAGAACATTCTCGACATTGTCGCCTGAGTTTAAACAACAACACGTCCACCCGACATCATCACGTGACTACCCCTTTCAATACACCATCACATCATCACGTGACTACCCATTTCAACACACCATCCCGACAATAACCACTTCCATAATAATTTCAAGATAATCAAAAGTTAAAATAAAACGTGTCAAGTTATAATAAATTATAATAACACGGTTTTAAAAGTACAAGACAATGAAAACAAAAACTAAATTATTTCACCACCAAGAACGGATACTCTGGGAATCTTTAGTTAACCCATAGGTCTTTCATAGAATATCTGAAACATATTTTAGGTCTTTCATAGAATATCTGAAACATATTTTAGGTCTTTCATAGAATATCTGAAACATATTTTAGGTCTTTCATAGAATATATGAAACATATTTTAGGTCTATCATAGAATATATGAAACATATTTTAGGTCTTTCATAGAATATATGAAACATATTTTAGGTCTTTCATAGAATATATGAAACATATTTTAGGTCTTTCATAGAATATATGAAACATATTTTAGGTCTTTCATAGAATATATGAAACATATTTTAGGTCTTTCATAGAATATATGAAACATATTTTAGGTCTTTCATGGAATATCTGAAACATATTTTAGGTCTTTCATGGAATATCTGAAACATATTTTAGGTCTTTCATGGAATATCTGAAACATATTTTAGGTCTTTCATGGAATATCTGAAACATATTTTAGGTCTTTCATAGAATATATGAAACATATTTTAGCGTCCGTCGCATTTTTTAGTAGATTTAAGGAAAGAAATGTCTCTAAGTTTATTGAGTAGCCCACATATAGAATATGGTTGTTGTAGCCCACATATAGAATATGGTTGCTGTAGCCCACATATAGAATATGGTTGCTGTAGCCCACATATAGAATATGGTTGCTGTAGCCCACATATAGAATATGGTTGTTGTAGCCCACATATAGAATATGGTTGTTGTAGCCCACATATAGAATATGGTTGTTGTAGCCCACATATAGAATATGGTTGTTGTAGCCCACATATAGAATATGGTTGTTGTAGCCCACATATAGAATATGGTTGTTGTAGCCCACATATAGAATATGGTTGCTGTAGCCCACATATAGAATATGGTTGTTGTAGCCCCCATATAGAATATGGTTGTTGTAGCCCACATATAGAATATGGTTGTTGTAGCCCACATATAGAATATGGTTGTTGTAGCCCACATATGGAATATGGTTGTTGTAGCCCACATATAGAATATGGTTGTTGTAGCCCACATATAGAATATGGTTGTTGTAGCCCACATATAGAATATGGTTGTTGTAGCCACATATAGAATATGGTTGTTGTAGCCCACATATAGAATATGGTTGTTGTAACCCACATATAGAATATGGTTGTTGTAGCCCACATATAGAATATGGTTGTTGTAGCCCACATATAGAATATGGTTGTTGTAGCCCACATATAGAATATGGTTGTTGTAGCCCACATATAGAATATGGTTGTTGTAGCCCACATATAGAATATGGTTGTTGTAGCCCACATATAGAATATGGTTGTTGTAGGCCACATATAGAATATGGTTGTTGTAGCCCACATATAGAATATGGTTGTTGTAGCCCACATATAGAATATGGTTGTTGTAGCCCACATATAGAATATGGTTGTTGTGAAGGTTTTAATTGACTAGCCCACATATAGAATATGGTTGCTGTAGCCCACATATAGAATATGGTTGCTGTAGCCCACATATAGAATATGGTTGCTGTAGCCCACATATAGAATATGGTTGCTGTAGCCCACATATAGAATATGGTTGTTGTGTATTGACTAGCCTACATATAGAATATGGTATTTGTGTATTGACTAGCCTACATATATAATATGGTTGTTGTGTATTGACTAGCCTACATATAGAATATGGTTGTTGTAGCCCACATATAGAATATGGTTGTTGTAACCCACATATAGAATATGGTTGTTGTAGCCCACATATAGAATATGGTTGTTGTAGCCCACATATAGAATATGGTTGTTGTAGCCCACATATAGAATATGGTTGTTGTAGCCCACATATAGAATATGGTTGTTGTAGCCCACATATAGAATATGGTTGTTGTAGCCCACATATAGAATATGGTTGTTGTAGCCCACATATAGAATATGGTTGTTGTGTATTGACTAGCCCACATATAGAATATGGTTGTTGTAGCCCACATATAGAATATGGTTGTTGTAGCCCACATATAGAATATGGTTGTTGTAGCCCACATATAGAATATGGTTGTTGTAGCCCACATATAGAATATGGTTGTTGTAGCCCACATATAGAATATGGTTGCTGTAGCCCACATATAGAATATGGTTGTTGTAGCCCACATATAGAATATGGTTGTTGTAGCCCACATATAGAATATGGTTGTTGTAGCCCACATATAGAAAATGGTTGTTCTGAAGGTTTTTTTTTTACTGCCGTGACTGGTTGTCAATTTGACTGGACCCAAGCTGGAAACCTCCAACAACTTACATTTCTTTTGAAACCTCCAACAACTTACATTTCTTTTAAAACCTCCAACAACTTACATTTCTTTTGAAACCTCCAACAACTTACATTTCTTTTAAAACCTCCAACAACTTACATTTCTTTTAGATGTAAGTAAATATTTTAGTTTCTCAGTTTATTACAGAACAAATTTACGTAACACATTGAGGTCCTCCTCCCAGAGCCGGCGTTAGGGGGTGGCGAACGGGGCGGTCGCCATAGGCCCCGCGCTCGAAGGGGCCCCGCGCTTGAGCAATGTTATTGTTATCTGAATCAGTTTGTAAACTTAAAAAATTGTTGCTGCATTCAATTGGGAAAAACTAAATGGTCGAATGCCGACGTTGTTGATTGTTATAACTGAGGCCACGGTTGATGTTGGTGAGTCCCACCTGAACTGGGACAGGCCGTAATTCGATACAAAAACAGTGTCACACCTCCCCTTTGTGTAGGGCACGGTCGCCTGGCATTTGACCTGAGCTGACTGGAGATGGCGGTCTAGAATTAGCCCACGACGTAAAGAGATACCCTATTGTATGCGGACCGATGAAGACGTCCTTTTAGTGAGCAGACGGGATGTCTGTAGTAGACAGTGAGTGACCTGATGAACTCTAGTCCTGACTTTCTTGTTGTAGATGTCGTATAATGTCGTATATGTACAGTGTTTCTTCCAGACTTTTTTTCTCCGGGGGGAGGGGGGCACTTGAAATTTTCGGGGGGGGGGGGGGGGTGAGGGCGGTAGACTTTCTTCGGGGAGGGGGGAAGATGCCTGGAAGAAACTCTATATGTAGGCCTACTTGTCTTGGTATAACAAAATTAACATTCAGTTGAGTGCAGAGGGGTAGGAGGAGGGCGACGAGGGGGGGGGGGGGCCTTAGGATCTATATCAGGCGGCATTAAACAGAGTGATTTATTATTATTTTTATACTTTGGTGAACTTAACTGCATCTGTAGAGTGATTAAGCATATTTTTTTATTGTAGGGAAATCCTTTACAATAGTTAAGACAATAATGATTTTGGTTTTAAAATATTGTATGAATTCTAAACAAATTTTGAAGTCTATACTGTTTTGATACATCAGGCCGAGTTCGCTGTATTGTAAACTTTATTTTCCTAATTATTCGGCACGTGATTAAATTTTCTTAAGTGATTTGGTATGAATTACATAACTGTCAAAAGTGATTTAATATCTTAGCAAGGAAAAAAAAACTAAGAACATTGAGTTAATACATGGGAGAGATAAAAATCTGTTATTATAGTGGAAAGTTTGGCATTAGCTTATAAACTCCAAAACATATATATATATATATATATATATATATATATATATATATATATATATATATATATATATATATATATATAATGGAAAGGCCCCGCGCGGATGGTTAGCACTAGGCCCCGCGTATTCCTAACGCCGGCTCTGCCTCCTCCCCCCCACTACCCTACAATAAAATCCGACATTAACGACTACAGCAATGTAAACCCCACCCCACCCTCCCCCACCCACCCTTACGATAAAGCCGACTTTAACGGGGACATAAGACTAGATAGACAGGTGTGTGTGTGTGGGGGGGGGGGGGTACCGTTAGAAAACTGTAGAGGAGGCGGATGTTGGACGATAAGTATAAGAGGCGGAGAGGGTGGCGGGGGTGCTGAGGTGTTTCATGAGGAGTGGGGTGGGGTGTGGCGGGGGTGCTGAGGTGTTTCATGAGGAGTGGGGTGGGTCCGGTGGCGTAGGCTAGTGGGAGGGGCGATGGGTGTGGAATGATCTAGATCTAGTACAATTTGGTTTGGGTTAGAATCAAACATGATCTAATTCTAAACTCTACACGATA
This sequence comes from Physella acuta, assembly GCF_028476545.2. NCBI lineage: Eukaryota > Metazoa > Mollusca > Gastropoda > Physidae > Physella > Physella acuta. The sequence goes on along the minus strand of NW_026732952.1, from coordinate 136,787 downwards.
ATATTTTAAATGTTGGGTTACGAATAAGTTAGGGTTGGGTTATGAATGTTAAGGTTGGGTTATGAGTGTTAGGGTTGGGTTATAAATGTGTTAGAGCGAGCTCTACGACTTACGACGTGAGTACCGTCCAATTAAATCTCGTGTTCACAGAGACACGTGACCGTGATAATTTAATTAATCCATTACACTCTCAACTTCTTGCCTCGAACAAAATTGTTCAAGTAAAAAAATCCCGATCTAAAAATAAAACTTGAGGTGGATGAACCAGTTCTACGCGACATGCTCACGATACAAAAGATCAAAATTTGCATGCTGACCATTTTTTAAAGCTTGAAAAACTTCTTTGATATAAAGCTCTTGTGAAACATTCTAAAGCATGTCATAATTAAATCAACATTTGAAAAAAGAAACGTGTTTAAGTGTGAAAAAAAAATGTTGATATGGAGCCGTACTAGGGTATTGTTTTCTTAAGCCGTGAGTCGTAAGGCTTCAGGCAAAAATTTTCTGACATGCGGTCGGGAGTTTCACACATGGTTGAGTAGATAGAGGAGAGAGGGGAGGATGGAGGGGGGGGATAGAGGGGAATAGAGGGGGAGGGGGGGGTAGAGGGGGAATGGGGGGGGGGAATGGGGAATAGAGGGGGAGGTGGGACACAAAGATTTTTGTTAGATAACGATTTGGATTTGGAATATGAAATTGGTGGTGGGGGTATATGTCAGGGGGTGGGGGTATATGTCAGTATGTGTGAGGGGGGTATATGTCTGGCGACGGTTGCAGTTGGGGTCGTTGGTCCTGAGACTGTTGGTGCAGTGCCTGGAACTGGTGCTAAATTTAGACTAAGAGTTCTAGAGGTTTGGTGTCTGACTACAATAGAGGTTTGGTGTCTGACTACAATAGAGGTTTGGTGTCTGACTACAATAGAGGTTTGGTGTCTGACTACAATAGAGGTTTGGTGTCTGACTACAATAGAGGTTTGGTGTCTACTACAATAGAGGTTTGGTGTCGGACTACAATAGAGGTTTGGTGTCTGACTACAATAGAGGTTTGGTGTCTAACTACAATAGAGGTTTGGTGTCTAACTACAATAGAGGTTTGGTGTCGGACTACAATAGAGGTTTGGTGTCTGACTACAATAGAGGTTTGGTGTCTGACTACAATAGAGGTTTGGTGTCTGACTACAATAGAGGTTTGGTGTCTACTACAATAGAGGTTTGGTGTCTGACTACAATAGAGGTTTGGTGTCTGACTACAATAGAGGTTTGGTGTCTGACTACAATAGAGGTTTGGTGTCTGACTACAATAGAGGTTTGGTGTCTGACTACAATAGAGGTTTGGTGTCTGACTACAATAGAGGTTTGGTGTCTGACTACAATAGAGGTTTGGTGTCTGACTACAATAGAGGTTTGGTGTCTGACTACAATAGAGGTTTGGTGTCTGACTACAATAGAGGTTTGGTGTCTGACTACAATAGAGGTTTGGTGTCTGACTACAATAGAGGTTTGGTGTCTGACTACAATAGAGGTTTGGTGTCTGACTACAATAGAGGTTTGGTGTCTGACTAGAATAGAGGTTTGGTGTCTAACTACAATAGAGGTTTGGTGTCGGACTACAATAGAGGTTTGGTGTCTGACTACAATAGAGGTTTGGTGTCTAACTACAATAGAGGTTTGGTGTCTAACTACAATAGAGGTTTGGTGTCGGACTACAATAGAGGTTTGGTGTCTGACTACAATAGAGGTTTGGTGTCGGACTACAATAGAGGTTTGGTGTCTAACTACAATATAAGCCGCCCGTTTAGAGAAGATGTGGTCAGCAAAATATCATCAAACAAATTATCATCCTAGGCCAACAAAATATCCTAGGCCAACAAAATATCATCCTAGGCCAACAAAATATCATCCTAGGCCAACAAAATATCATCCTAGGCCAACAAAATATCATCCTAGGCCAACAAATTATCATCCTAGACCAACAAAATATCATCCTAGGCCAAATAAAATATCATCCTAGGCCAACAAAATATCCTCCAGCCATTGAATATTTGAGTGACCTCAGCAGAAACGAACGACTTCACGTTTATAACGTGCTGCTACCAGTCCGATTAAAAGATTAGCCGCCATTACGGCCATAATCCCAAGGTGTTTGAACTAAGAAAAAATGGAGGGAAAATTTCCTTTTGTTTTATCTTTATTTTGTAGCCGATGTTTGAATGGAAGGAGATTAATCAGGGTACATATATAATTAGGTGGGTGGTCGGATCCCTGACCCGTAGGTCTATCACAGACGGCCATGCGACAGCCGGCTGTACCTCATACAGTCATATAACAGCCGGCTGTGCCACATACAGCCATATAACAGCCACTGTGCCACATACAGCCATGATTTAATACACCAAAGCAAGTCCCCAAAAATAAAAAATCAATTCATCAGGAAAATACAGATTTTAGTTAGTATCCGCCCCCCGGAAATTATAGTCCGCCCAGCCGGAAAATTTAGTCCGCCCCCTTTTCTTACAGTTTTAAGTGCCCCGCCCCCCTCTCGTGGTAAAATAAATGACTGAAAGAAACCCTGCGGCTTGTATTGATTACATTGACTTGTAGCTAGAATACTTCACAATGTGTATATTCTATTATGTTAAACCACCCTCCCCCGCCCCACCAACTTATCGATGTACGTCGTGTCGTGTTCAGACCACACAGCGCGTGCGGCAGGCAGCCAATCAGAGCCCAGGGAGGCTTTAGTCTTCTGGTACCATCAGACGTCAATCAAAGTCTCCACTTCCGGTGTGAGTGTTCCTGTTTGGTCCACACCTCACCTTCCTGTCGTCACGGGACTACTTTCTCTCGTGCAGCCACCATCCAGGCGGTGATTGGTCGGGAGACCGCGGGTATTGACCGGGGGGTGGTGCGAAGGAATTCAATTACGGCGTGGAGGGACGGGGACGGTGGGACGCTATCAATGGCTTTTGTTGGCCATTGTTTTTATAATGAGAAGATGTTGAAGATGTGAAGACAAATATGAGAATATCAGGTTTCACGGGGTAACGCAGAACATTGCCTGCAGGGGTAGGGGCGGGAGGGTAGGGGGGGGGGGGGACTGAAGCAACGGTTGATTACATCACTAGAGTGCGGGCTGGGGGGGGGGGTTAGGTTTACATCGGGTGTAGTTATGGCCGGAGGGGGGGATGATAAGTATGACAGTTGGTGTGATGTGTTGAAGTATGCGAGGGGGGGGGGGGCTTTCGTTGTAAATTTTTAAACATAATTAATCAATACTTATAAAAAAAACATCTTTATAAAATAAGCTTTTAAATGAACACGAAAACAGTGAATTTAATTACACTCTCTTTTGTAAAAAACTTTGGTCACTCAAGCTTAATTAAATTACACTTTCTCTTTAGTAAAAGCTTTGGTGACTCAAGAACTATCTCATACATTATAGAGAGAAAAGCGTTGACTACAGAAAGTTTATTTCCTTATTTTTTGTTAATTTTTAAAGCTGATAATTACAAAGTATTCTTATAATTATTTTAATTTATACCATTTCGTATTTACACATTTGAAAGACTCAAGATTTAGCAAATATTTATGTTTTAAAACACTAGCTAGCCAAACTAACAAAATTATTAGGTTTAAAACCTGATCAATTAGACGACAGTTATCTGCACTTTGATCCAGTCTGTGGTCAGTTCACAGGTAGGAAAACATCCGTGACTACATCTCACCTGAGCGATTTCTAAATGAATCGGGTTGTCTTCCCTTTAATATTGCAGGACTAATTAAAATAGTATAACAATTAGATGTGTAAGCGTAGTCATCGGAGACAAAAGTATTTTGAAAATTGTGAACGATGGTCAAATTTGGGTTGCAGAATTTGCCACAAACAGAAGGACAGACATTGTGAGCTAAATACAAAAACATGCGTTAAAAATTGGACCTTTTCTTAAGACCGTTTCACGAAAAGGGCGATACTGATCAGTTTTTTAGTTCAATGTCAGACAAATACGTCAGCACTAAGGATGTCAGCCGGAAGCCATGACAGTGTTGACGTCATATCCGGTTGTTCATCATTTGTTGAATAAACAAAACAACAGTTGGATACATAGGCAGTGACCATACTCAATTAAAAGTCACGTGTCTAGCGCGCCCACTAACAAGTTTCACTATAGTCTAGTCCAACAGCATCTTATCTTAATGGATTGACATGACCACTAGACCACAGCATAATGACCACTAGACCACAGCTGAATGGTTTGACATGACCGCTAGACCACAGGTTAATGACCACTAGACTACAGCTTAATGACCACAGCTTAATGACCATTAGACCACAGCTTAATGACCACTATACCACAGTTTAATGACCACTAGACCACAGTTTAATGACCACTAGACCACAGTTTAATGACCACTAGACCACAGTTTAATGACCACTATACCACAGTTTAATGACCACTAGACCACAGTTTAATGACCACTATACCACAGTTTAATGACCACTAGACCACAGCTTAATGACCATTAGACCACAGCTTAATGACCACTAGACCACAACTTAATGGTTTGACATGGCCACTAGACATAAAGTTTTAGACAGGCGGCCACAAAGTTTGCCTTTCAGAACGGGCCATTCGTGGGACAGATGAAGTAGAGTTCACCTGTTTCTGTGACCTGACATATGAACCGATGCTGTGTTCAGCGCGTACCCAAGTCGTCCTTACTTTCGTGGAGTCAGGAAGGCAAACCGTTTCAGCTGAGTTGACTCAATGAGGCAATGAGCACTCATCATTATCATGTCTAACCCCCCCCCCCCCACATCTCTCATCATTTTACTAATATTAGTTATCGTCCCTCACCCGCCCCCCCCCCCCCCACACACACGCCCGACCAAGAAGAATCACGTGATTTACCATATACAAACAAAGAGACGTCATGTTGACTTAGCCAAACAAAAAAGGTTCACCAAACAGAACATGACGTCATAAACAACCAAAGGACCATAACTCACAGAGAACCCCGCCATGATGACCAGAGTTATCTCTAAAGTTTGGTTTGAGTCCTATTTGGCCGGTCCTAATTCAGGCGGATGAAAAAGAACTGCTATTAAAAACTTTAATTCTATCCAATATGAGACTTGACAACCCACAAAGAAACGGAACAATGAAATAATATTAGGGCATATTGGCCTAACGACATATTTTTTAATGGGAATCATTTTTTTTTTCCATTCCCAAGCACGAAGAACAGGGGGAGGGGGGGGGGGGGAGTTTTTCTGCAGAATGGTCTAAAAAGGGTGGGGGTGGGTGAATGAAAATGGAGACTTGGCTACGGAAGAAACGAGGACAATGCGATTTGTGGAGCGGCCGTCTTAACGAACTATTAAATCTTTGAGACATTTTTTTGAGGCGCGTCCCGGTTCCCCGGCCTGTAGTAGTGCGGGGATTCCCGCTGATTGGATTTGACGTGGCACTCAAGCAGATTCCCGACCTGATTCGACTGCAGCGGGTAATGCAACTGGTGCATCTACTCATGCTGCTTTTTTAAGTCCTTCATCAGCCTCCGTCCTACACCCCACACCTCCATCACAACTACCTCCGTCCTACACCCCACACCACCCCACACCACCATCACAACTACCTCCGTCCTACACCCCACACCACCCCACACCTCCATCACAACTACCTCCGTCCTACACCCCACACCACCCCACACCTCCATCACAACTACCTCCGTCCTACACCCCACACCACCCCACACCTCCATCACAACTACCTCCGTCCTACACCCCACACCACCCCACACCACCATCACAACTACCCCCCCGTCCTACACCCCACACCACCATCACAACTCCCTCCCCCTACACCCCACACCACCATCACAACTACCCCCCCGTCCTACACCCCACACCACCATCACAACTACCCCCCCGGCCTACACCCCACACCACCATCATAACTCCCTCCGTCCTACACCCCACACCACCCCACACCACCATCACAACTACCCTCCCGTCCTACACCCCACACCACCCCACACCACCATCACAACTACCCCCCCGGCCTACACCCCACACCACCATCACAACTACCTCCGTCCTACACCCCACACCACCCCACACCACCATCACAACTACCCCCCCGGCCTACACCCCACACCACCATCACAACTACCTCCGTCCTACACCCCACACCACCCCACACCACCATCACAACTACCCCCCCGGCCTACACCCCACACCACCATCACAACTACCCCCCCCCCCCCCGATCTCTCAGACGTCTGATATGGTTTTTGTGTCGGCTGATGGCCTGAATTACTGCAGTCAGTGGATTAGATACGTGGGTACTGACTCTAGATGGTCTAGGCCACACTGACTCAAGATGGCCGAGGCCACACTGACTCTAGGTGGTCTAGGCCACACTGACTCAAGATGGCCGAGGCCACACTGACTCTAGGTGGTCTAGGCCACACTGACTCTAGGTGGTCTAGGCCACACTGACTAGATGGCCATGTAACCATCTGTGCAACTGTAAGCCATAGAAACCTATCCAGAAGCAGACGACATTAATTAGTTGCAGACGACATTAATTAGCCCAAATGCAATCACTGCGACATTTCTTAAGCCCCGTCTTCCGCTCACCACGAGTCACGTGATGGCACCGTTTAACGCGCGCATGAATTCCAAGGGGAAGTCAGTGGGCGGCTTTGTGTGGGTAGGACTGTGACAATCACTCCCTACCTCACCCTCGCACTTTTTACCCTCCCACCTCGGCAGGGACTAGAGGAGGTTCAGCTCGCGAGAAGTGTTTTATTATGCTGTGAAGTTTTCTGGGAATTTCGTTGAGAAAAAAAAAACATTTATTTTAATGTTTAATCGATTTTAATTAATTAACTCAAAAACCATGAGTGCGATTCGCTAAACGTAAAATATTCTTAAAAACAAATTTAATCTAACACTCAAAGGTGGATCTTTCTCCAGGCTAGATTTACGTAATTAAAAAATGTTAATTATCAGCTTAAATAAGATCGACGGTGGCATATGGTGACATCTGTATGACATGTTTTATTAATGCCAGACTTGTCATTTGTAGGTATGTAAAGATAACAGATTTGTCATTTAAATAATTAACCAACGTGTCATTAGTAAATTCAGCTAAATGGACATTTGTAGATCTATGTCTACGCCCCTAACATTCAAATGGTGTGCCCGTTTACAGACAGCTAACCAGTTGTGTCCGTTTACAGAAAGCTGACAGTTGTAACCGTTTACAGACAGCTGACAGTTGTAACCGTTTACAGACAGCTAACCAGTTGTGCCCGTTTACAGACAGCTAACCAGTTGTGTCCGTTTACAGAAAGCTGACAGTTGTGTCCGTTTACAGACAGCTAACCAGTTGTGTCCGTTTACAGACAGCTAACCAGTTGTGTCCGTTTACAGACAGCTGACAGTTGTGTCCGTTTACAGACAGCTAACCAGTTGTGTCCGTTTACAGACAGCTGACAGTTGTAACCGTTTACAGAAAGCTGACAGTTGTGTCCGTTTACAGACAGCTAACCAGTTGTGTCCGTTTACAGACAGCTGACAGTTGTGTCAGTTTACAGACAGCTAACCAGTTGTGTCCGTTTACAGACAGCTGACAGTTGTAACCGTTTACAGAAAGCTAACCAGTTGTGTCCGTTTACAGACAGCTGACAGTTGTAACCGTTTACAGAAAGCTGACAGTTGTGTCCGTTTACAGACAGCTGACAGTTGTAACCGTTTACAGAAAGCTGACAGTTGTGTCCGTTTACAGACAGCTAACCAGTTGTGTCCGTTTACAGAAAGCTGACAGTTGTGTCCGTTTACAGACAGCTAACCAGTTGTGCCCGTTTACAGACAGCTGACAGTTGTGTCCGTTTACAGACAGCTAACCAGTTGTGTCCGTTTACAGACAGCTGACAGTTGTAACCGTTTACAGAAAGCTGACAGTTGTAACCGTTTACAGACAGCTGACAATTTGAACACCTGTTGAAATATACAAGTCCTACTTGCCAACTTTAGAACAAAATAACGAATAAAAACAATCGAATGAATTCACAGTTATATATTCCACCCTCCTAGCTTTAGACTTGCCTTATAGTATACCATTGAGATAAGAATAGTTTCACTAATCTAAGTTTACCTGAAGAGTTTCACTAATCTAAGTTTACCTGAAGAGTTTCACTAATCTAAGTTTACCTGAAGAGTTTCACTAATCTAAGTTTACCTGAAGAGTTTCACTAATCTAAGTTTACCTAAAGAGTTTCACTAATCTAAGTTTACCTGAAGAGTTTCACTAATCTAAGTTTACCTGAAGAGTTTCACTAATCTAAGTTTACCTGAAGAGTTTCACTAATCTAAGTTTACCTAAAGAGTTTCACTAATCTAAGTTTACCTGAAGAGTTTCACTAATCTAAGTTTACCTGAAAAGTTTCACTAATCTAAGTTTACCTGAAGAGTTTCACTAATCTAAGTTTACCTAAAGAGTTTCACTAATCTAAGTTTACCTGATGAGTTTCACTAATCTAAGTTTACCTGAAAAGTTTCACTAATCTAAGTTTACCTGAAAAGTTTCACTAATCTAAGTTTACCTGAAGAGTTTCACTAATCTAAGTTTACCTGAAAAGTTTCACTAATCTAAGTTTACCTAAAGAGTTTCACTAATCTAAGTTTACCTGAAGAGTTTCACTAATCTAAGTTTACCTGAAGAGTTTCACTAATCTAAGTTTACCTGAAGAGTTTCACTAATCTAAGTTTACCTGATGAGTTTCACTAATCTAAGTTTACCTAAAGAGTTTCACTAATCTAAGTTTACCTGAAGAGTTTCACTAATGTAAGTTTACCTGAAGAGTTTCACTAATGTAAGTTTATCTGAAGAGTTTCACTAATCTAAGTTTACCTGAAGAGTTTCACTAATCTAAGTTTACCTGAAGAGTTTCACTAATCTAAGTTTACCTGAAGAGTTTCACTAATCTAAATTTACCTGAAGAGTTTCACTAATCTAAGTTTACCTGAAGAGTTTCTCAAGTATGTCTACATCTACCTATACGGTGAAAAATAAAACGGACATTTTCACAAGTTGCCCGGAACAGTTTGATGAAAATGAAAATCAATTTCAAAAGTCCGTCTCCCGTTGATAAAAAACTGGCGTAATTAAAGTGCGACGCGAACAGGAACATTAATGATCAAATAAATTAATGAACATTGTGAACTGGCGGGTGTTATAGCGGTTTGACGGCTTGATGATTTTTTCCTGGGTTTGCGGTAGGTTTTTGGTAGGTTTTTGGTAGGTTGTCGATAGGTTTTATGTGGGTATTCGGTAGGTCTCCGGTAAGTTTTACGTACTTGTCGGTAGGTTTTTGCTAGGTTGTCTGTTGTTCTGAAGGTTTTCGGTAGGTTTCTATGAGATTTCTGGTAATTTTCTATATTGTTAAAGTTTCCTGTCTATATACAACAAATGTTGTTACATGTGCGGCAGTTTAAAAATTCTATTTTAGTGTTTTATCTTTCCACAAAAGTTCATGTGGTTACATAGATTAAGTTAGGGCTACTGCAAGAATTGTTGCACATGTGTCATGTATGATTTACAGTAAGACAACCATTAAGATTTACAGTAAGACATTCATGTAAGATTTACAGTAACACAACCATTAAGATTTACAGTAAGACATTCATGTAAGATTTACAGTAACACAACCATTAAGATTTACAGTAAGACATTCATGTAAGATTTACAGTAACACAACCATTAAGATTTACAGTAAGACATTCATGTAAGATTTACAGTAACACAACCATTAAGATTTACAGTAAGACATTCATGTAAGATTTACAGTAACACAACCATTAAGATTTACAGTAAGACATTCATGTAAGATTTACAGTAACACAACCATTAAGATTTACAGTAAGACACTCATGTAAGATTTACAGTAAAACAGTCAAACAAAGACCTTGCATCCTATAGATCCACTTTCAATAAATAAAACGTGTAAAAAAATCTCCTGGTTTTTGTGTTGTCATGTGGTTCACAATTTTGTGTGACGTGTACACATAAGCTGCTACACACATAAAAACTTCTGAAAAATCTTTTTAAAATTAAGTATAACATTTATAAATAATTATAGTAGTAGTTTCATTTGAAATATGTAGGGCCCATGTCAGTTTCGATTTAAGTAATAGTTTTATTTTAATTAGGTATAGCAATTACAGTGAAAGTAATAGTTTCATTTTAATTAGATTTTTGAAATTAGCAATTGAATAGGTTAATATTTTTATGTAGATTAAGCACATACAAAGCTGAATTTTATCCCCTGTAGTTTGTTGATGTAGAGTTTGGAAAAAAACGAAGAACAGAGTAAACTAGCGCCGTGTTAGAATTCTGTCATGATCATGTCGTGTTCGGCTTTCTCAAAACTGACTTGAGGAAATTAAAATTACACATTCATCATTTCTGTGTTAGTATAAGCAAATGTTCTGGAAAATTCTCTAAAACAACATCTGGAGTACGTGTTCAGGACAAGTGGAACTTTGAAAATTTTCCAGAGTTAACCGTTTGCCTTATGCTGCTTTATTTGGATGAGTGTTTTCTGTTGATTGACTTCTTTATGGAAGCCCACGTGGTCAGTCACGTGGTCAGTGTGTACCCGATAGCCCACGTGGTCAGTGTGTACCCGATAGTTTGAAGGCAGACATAAATTGTGTGGATTAGCCAACACACTATCATGTCTACACAAATGTCAAGCTGCCATTTTGGAAAATGTCCAGATTCGGATCTGAAATTTTGGGGATTAAGGTTTGTCTTTGTGTTGTTTTAAGTTAAAATGTTGGGGATTAAGGTTTGTCTTTGTGTTGTTTTAAGTTAAAATGTTGGGGATTAAGGTTTGTCTTTGTGTTGTTTTAAGTTAAAATGTTGGGGATTAAGGTTTGTCTTTGTGTTGTTTTAAGTTAAAATGTTGGGGATTAAGGTTTGTCTTTGTGTTGTTTTAAGTTAAAATGTTGGGGATTAAGGTTTGTTTTTGTGTTGTTTTAAGTTAAAATGTTGGGGATTAAGGTTTGTCTTTGTGTTGTTTTAAGTTAAAATGTTGGGGATTAAGGTTTGTTTTTGTGTTGTTTTAAGTTAAAATGTTGGGGATTAAGGTTTGTCTTTGTGTTGTTTTAAGTTAAAATGTTGGGGATTAAGGTTTGTCTTTGTGTTGTTTTAAGTTAAAATGTTGGGGATTAAGGTTTGTCTTTGTGTTGTTTTAAGTTAAAATGTTGAGCTTAGGTCCGATACTACTATTTGACCAACTCACATCATTGTGAAATGTATTTAAGTTAAAATGTTGAGCGATGATATTTGACCAACTCACATGATTGTGAAATGTATTTAAGTTAAAATGTTGAGCGATGATATTTGACCAACTCACATGATTGTGAAATGTATTTAAGTTAAAATGTTGAGCGATGATATTTGACCAACTCACATGATTGTGAAATGTATTTAAGTTAAAATGTTGAGCGATGATATTTGACCAACTCACATGATTGTGAAATGTATTTAAGTTAAAATGTTGAGCGATGATATTTGACCAACTCACATGATTGTGAAATGTATTTAAGTTAAAATGTTGAGCGATGATATTTGACCAACTCACATGATTGTGAAATGTATTTAAGTTAAAATGTTGAGCGATGATATTTGACCAACTCACATGATTGTGAAATGTATTTAAGTTAAAATGTTGAGCGATGATATTTGACCAACTCACATGATTGTCAACTGTTTTAGTTCGGCTGTTACTTGAAGATGCGCACACACATAATTTTGTAATTAGCCAGTCAGAAAATATGTTTTCTGTCATTGCATGGCTACTGTACAAATAATTTTGTAAATAGCGAGTCAGAAAACGTTTGTTCTGTAGTGCGTAACACATAATCCACCAAGGCATTATGGCAAATATTTGCCTTGCTCTGAAGATTTTTAAATATATATGTATATATATATATATATATATATATATATATATATATATATATATACATATCACGTACACTATTTACATTGTACCAGTAACATATAGTGTATAATTTAATTTTAGTAACATCACAACACATATCATATCAAATTAAACAGAATAATGTTGCCACATCACAACGTGAAACGTGAATGGCCTTATTAATAATTAATTGCTTACAACTAGCCAGGGTTAATTAGGCAGACAATCACCACTTATTAATATGTTATTGATGTGTTATTGATCTGTTCTAGCGGCCGTTTATCTGTTGTATTGTTATATGCATAGAATAATCTATAGCCTAACTGGCAAAGTTTTACATTAGATGTAGTTCTAAACTAAATCAGCAAATTTTAAACTCGCTCGATCAACTAAATCGACAATGTATAGACAAAATCAAGTTATGAATAATACAGAAAATATATCAAGGCAACTATCTAATAGTTATAGACTAAATCAAGTTATGAATTAAATAGAAAATATATCAAGTCAACTATCTAATAGTTATAGACTAAATCAAGTTATGAATTATTAATAATAAATTTATCAAGTCAACTATCAAATACTTACAGAACAGATTAAAAGTAACAAAATAGTTTATAAATTGGATCGTTGTATTAGTTTAGACTTTAAATTAATACATAATTATATGATCATATTAGTTTATACACTAAACTAATACACAATTATCTGATCATATTAGTTTAGACTTTAAACTAATATATAACTATGTGATCATATTACTTTAGACTTTAAACAAATACACAATTATCTGATCATATTAGTTTAGACTTTAAACTAATACATAATTATGTGATCATATTAGTTTAGACTTAAAACTAATACATAATTATGTGATCATATTAATTTAGACATTAAACTAATACATAATTATCTGATCATAACTATTTAGTTGGTGTGTAAAAATAAATGTTAAATGAATTTTGTTAAGTTGGTGACTAATTAAAGCGAGATAATTGCTGCTGTCTAGATTGTAAACCTTTAACTGAAGACATTTGGTACAAAACAAAAGAAACAATTTACAAGTGACGTGAAACAATGATGGTGGCCTTGGCCGTCAAAATAAAGTTGGCCGTCCAAATACAGTTGGCCGTCCTAATACAGTTGGCCGTCAAAATAAAGTTGGCCGTCCAAATACAGTTGGCCGTCCTAATACTGTTGGCCGTCCTAATAAAGTTGGCCGTCCTAATACTGTTGGCCGTCCTAATACTGTTGGCCGTCCTAATAAAGTTGGCCGTCCTAATACTGTTGGCCGTCCTAATACTGTTGGCCGTCCTAATAAAGTTGGCCGTCCTAATAAAGTTGGCCGTCCTAATAAAGTTGGCCGTCCTAATAAAGTTGGCCGTCCTAATACTGTTGGTTGTCCTAATAAAGTTGGCCGTCCTAATACTGTTGGCCGTCCTAATACTGTTGGCCGTCCTTATAAAGTTGGCCGTCCTAATAAAGTTGGCCGTCCTAATACTGTTGGCCGTCCTAATACAGTTGGCCGTCCTAATAAAGTTGGCCGTCCGAATACCTTCCCAGAATGCCCGCTACTGACCAACATACCAGAATATTTTCATCAACTACTTTTGACACTCAACCGACGAACTGTAGCTATCAAACCCATATAAAACATTTAAATATTAGAATGTAAAAAAAAAATATATATTTATATTTTTAAAAATGTATATTTGGTGTTTAATGATTGTCAATACAAACAAAAAACCAAACATACAAAATAAAATAATTAATGATTAGTTTTGGATGACAGAATGCTGTCTATGGTTACTTGCTGCGGGTGTGTATACAGAAACGTCTTGTGTGTAAGTGTTTAGGAGTGTAGATGTGTAGGAGTGTATATGTGTCAGTGTGTAGATGTGTAGATGTGTAAGTGTGTAGGAGTGTATATGTTTCAGTGTATAGATGTGTGTGTAGATGTGTAAGTGTGTAGATGTGTAAGTGTGTAGGAGTGTATATGTTTCAGTGTATAGATGTGTGTGTAGATGTGTAAGTGTGTAGATGTGTAAGTGTGTAGTTGTGTACGTGTGTAAGTGTGTAGGAATAAAACATGTCACAGAGAGCAAACAGCTGTAGAAAGTAGGCCATACAATCAGAGTGCAACAACACGAGCGACACATTTTTCGTGGCTTGTGTTTTTTTGGACAGGTTAGTGGGTGAGGTATTTTAAAAAGTTTACCTCTCATTTATGAATCCAGCTATGTTGCATGTTTATGATTTTTAAATCCGTCTATAGTAAACATTTAGATCAGTGATGGCTGATATATAACGATTACAATTCTATATTACACAGACTCGTTATTGTTGACATGTTTGTACATTTGTTTGTTTGTCGGTTCCACTTGATCAGAACATACGCACCACTGGTAGAACTGTAAATACGTATTTATGTAGGCCTATGTAATGTTCTTTTTCCCAAAATATTTATACACACATTTATTTTAAGACGCGAATGAATTTATAGCTACATAACTTTCTAGAGACACAAAAAAACTTTTATTGTAAAAGCTCAGAACAAATACTTTATTTACATATTTTCACGCATTATAAATATAAATTTTCTTTCGACTATAGCTTTAAAGATATGTATGTTTGTTGTTTTTACTAGGTTCCAACACTATTACCAACTTTCTATAGGGAACACTTGACAGTTCTTCTGATTTGAGAATAAATAAATTGACCTAGATCAACCGATTAAACTAGCCGGAGAACAGTAGATCAAACGAAAATTATTTAGGTAAAAACAAAACAAGTATAAACACCTAGTCAATAAATAAGTTTTTTTTAGTAAACTATTTCAGGCATTAATTATTTTATATAAATATTAGTTTCTTTGCAATGGCATTGGTTAAATTCGGATATAATTTAATTTAAAATAATATTTGGCGTGATTTGACTGGGTCGTGTAGTCAAAGCTAAAACTAACATTAGAACCAACAAAAATATTGTTAAAAAGGATATCGATAAACAAATATGATCAGACGCATCGACCCGTCCGATTAGGGGAGGGTCAATAAAACATTCATCCCATGTGGTGGGGTAGGGGGGGGGGGGGGTCACATTTGTTCATTCTGATGATAGTGAAAAAGTTTTCTCTGACTAATAACGACAGTGACCCGACTTTGTAAAGCAAATACAATTTATGGGAGATGAAACTTGTGAGTACATTGTGAGTACTCTGTGAGTACACTGTGAATACACTGTGAGTGCATTGTATGTACGTTGTCTAGAAAGTCTTCTTTATAAGTAAACACATACAGCACACTTTTAATATATGCCCCCCCCCCACCACAAACTTTTAATCTATACCCCCCTCCTAATCACACACTTTCTGCAAATTCATCAACATAATTTTATGAGAATATCAGCAACTAGAACTAATAGTTCTAATGCTACATCATCAGAAACTAGAACTAATAGTTCTAATGCTACATCATCAGAAACTAGAACTAATAGTTCTAATGCTACATCATCAGCAACTAGAACTAATAGTTCTAATGCTACACCATCAGCAACTAGAACTAATAGTTCTAATGCTACATCATCAGAAACTAGAACTAATAGTTCTAATGCTACATCATCAGAAACTAGAACTAATAGTTCTAATGCTACATCATCAGCTACTAGAACTAATAGTTCTAATGCTACATCATCAGCAACTAGAACTAATAGTTCTAATGCTACATCATCAGAAACTAGAACTAATAGTTCTAATGCTACACCATCAGCAACTAGAACTAATAGTTCTAATGCTACATCATCAGCAACTAGAACTAATAGTTCTAATGCTACATCATCAGCTACTAGAACTAATAGTTCTAATGCTACATCATCAGCAACTAGAACTAATAGTTCTAATGCTACACCATCAGCAACTAGAACTAATAGTTCTAATGCTACATCATCAGAAACTAGAACTAATAGTTCTAATGCTACATCATCAGAAACTAGAACTAATAGTTCTAATGCTACATCATCAGCTACTAGAACTAATAGTTCTAATGCTACATCATCAGCAACTAGAACTAATAGTTCTAATGCTACATCATCAGAAACTAGAACTAATAGTTCTAATGCTACACCATCAGCAACTAGAACTAATAGTTCTAATGCTACATCATCAACAACTAGAACTAATAGTTCTAATGCTACACCATCAAAAGACTAGATCACCCCAGTAAATTGTGTCATACAATCGCGTTGAGGATCCAACAATTGTCGTAATGGCTGATTATAGTCAGCTTAAAATGGTAGTTAATCCCATTACAAGAACAAATGGCCAACGTTTCGCCTCAAATTGTGCAATCATTGGCAGCGATTTAGTGCCGTCTCCTAGAAGTCAAGCCTCGTTCCCGCACGGGTCCCTGCATGCTCTAGCGTCACGCTTCATTGAACACGAGCATCTATTCTGGTGCATCCAATTGCTATCGAGGGCTAGTCAACATCTAATTGGCATCGTTTGTCAATCGGATAATTTCTCCGGCAGATAACGTTCACCTTTTGGATGTGTGTCGATTGGAACTATTGGTTGATGGGTGGGGTTGATGGGTGAGACAAGGTGTGGTTGATGGTTGAGACAATATCTGGTTGATGGGTGGGACAAGATGTGGTTGATGGGTGTGGTTGATGGGTGAGACAAGGTGTGGTTGATGGTTGAGACAATATCTGGTGGTGTGCAAGTTGATGGGTGAGACAAGGTGTGGTTGATGGTTGAGACAATATCTGGTGGTGTGCAAGTTGATGGGTGAGACAAGATGTGGTTGATGGGTGAGACAAGATCTGGTTGTATGGAGGTTGATGAGTCCCTAAAAATATATTTGTTTTAGCCTATCTTTAATTTAATGCTGTGTGTCTTTATTAGCCACAGTTTTTAAAAGTTAACTTGACGTCAGATCCTTCCTTCATTGTGATCACAAACACCATCTTTATAGGACTGACGAGCTTTTTCAGATCTTCTGTCCTCGCAGTTGTCCGCCCTCAAACGATTGTTGTAACAATACAACAGGGCTCTGGTGGTGAAGATTGTTGTAACAATACAACGGGGCCGTGGTTGTTAATATTGTTGTAACAATACAACGGGGCTCTGGTGGTGAAGATTTTTGTAACAATACAACGGGGCCGTGGTTGTTAATATTGTTGTAACGATACAACGGGGCTCTGGTGGTGAAGATTTTTGTAACAATACAACGGGGCCGTGGTTGTTAATATTGTTGTAACAATACAACGGGGCTCTGGTGGTGAAGATTTTTGTAACAATACAACGGGGCCGTGGTTGTTAATATTGTTGTAACAATACAACGGGGCTCTGGTGGTGAAGATTTTTGTAACAATACAACGAGGCTCTGGTGGTGAAGATTGTTGTAACAATACAACGGGGCTCTGGTGGAGAAGATTTTTGTAACAATACAACGGGGCTCTGGTGGTGAAGATTGTTGTAACAATACAACAGGGCTCTGGTGGTGAAGATTTTTGTAACAATACAACGGGGCTCTGGTGGTGAAACACCACCACAGAACAGGGAGCCAGAACTGAAAAAAACAAAATATTTAAATTAAATTAAATCATCGGGTTTCCAGAAAAATGTACTCTGGAAAAGAGTCCAAACAGAAAATAGTGCACATAGAAAATTTTTCCGTTGCACATTTTTCTGGCCACCAATAGAAAACCTTGCCATGACGCCTACACTGTGAGTTAGGGAACATTTAGGCTAGACAAAGTTTACAGGAGGTAAGGGGGGTGACTGCCGCTAGATCAACAATCCTAGCAAGTTTTGGTTACTGATATCTCATGTCTAGTCACTACGTTTGACTGATGTAATATTTCAAACAGTATTGGACGATGGGCTTATTGGAACTTGTTGTAAACTTCGCCACAACAGATTCCAACGGTTTTGTAATGTAATATTTTGGTTATTCATTTATTGTTTGGCTTCCTAAAGTTTTATACGGTTGATAGAAAGTATTTATAACTTGTTATGTATGATTTATTTAAATATCCATAATCTATAATATCCATATTTGTCCCCCTTTACACATATAAGTTTTGACGCTGAACGACAGGGGAGGGGAAGGGGTGGGTGTTACAATCTAGCCGACATTTTGCTACACTAAAAATAGATCAATGTTTTAACCTAAAACTCGCGGTTAAGAAAAAAAACATAAATACATGTTTGAGAGGCTTGTAGGCTGTGTCCGTTTAAAAGTGTGACGTCGTTAATGGGTGACCCAATATTCGAGGTAGTTAGGGCAGGTAGTGGATGATTTTCGGCTAGTTAGGGCAGGTAGTGGATGATATTCAGGTAGTTAGGGCAGGTAGTGGATGATATATATATATATATATATATATATATATATATATATATATATATATATATATATATATATATATATATATATATAATCACACATGGGACAGCTTGAAAGACCTTGTCGTCTTACAAAGAAGATTGTGCTAAAAAATAAAAAAGTTGCTGCTATGAAACACATGTGTGGAAATAAAAAGTTGGCAAAGACTGAAGACAAAACGGATTAAACTTAATGGCTTCATGATTTCCGCCAATCCGATTGGCGGACTGGTGACGTCACAGGGGAGAGCTGGGCACGGCTGGGGGTGGGGGTGTCACATGAATCACTGCACCCAGAAACACCTCAACGTGTGCAAGACTTAGTACTGTAAGACATTGAATACTGAACACGCTGGTTTGTTGTTTGAGCAGTTCTACAGTACGGTATAAAGCCTGCACCCCGGCATGATGCGACCAATGGCAGGCAGACATTAATTAGGATAATTAATTAGTAATCATGCACCCATTAAAAGAAAAAGCCATCACCAAATTCCTCTCGTCGCAATTCTACCACGATAACCTCCCCATGAGTTTGAAAACTTATTGTACAACATTTATTCTTTGTGCTGTAAAGAAATTAGTTTGTTTCTATTGTCATTAAACCGATTACTAATCAATCGATGCGGTAAGAAAAGCGATTAGGCTTGATGATGCATGCAAATGATGCAGAGATAATGTTTAGCAGCTACCACACCCAGGCTATCATTTTCTCAGAGGGCGCTCATAATTTCTCCTGGATTGTTTCCCCTTTATCCACGAGTCAACAGGGCAACCTACACCCGCACCAACAGGGCAACCTACACCCGCACCAACAGGGCAACCTACACCCGCACCAACAGGGCAACCTACACCCGCACCAACAGGGCAACCTACACCCGCACCAACAGGGCAACCTACACCCGCACCAACAGGGCAACCTACACCCGCACCAACAGGGCAACCTACACCCGCAGCAACAGGGCAACCTACACCCGCACCAACAGGGCAACCTACACCCGCACCAACAGGGCAACCTACACCCGCACCAACAGGGCAACCTACACCCGCACCAACAGGGCAACCTACACCCGCACCAACAGGGCAACCTACACCCGCACCAACAGGGCAACCTACACCCGCACCAACAGGGCAACCTACACCCGCACCAACAGGGCAACCTACACCCGCACCAACAGGGCAACCTACACCCGCACCAACAGGGCAACCTACACCCGCACCAACAGGGCAACCTACACCCGCACCAACAGGGCAACCTACACCCGCACCAACACGGCAACCTACACCCGCACCAACAGGGCAACCTACACCCGCACCAACAGGGCAACCTACACCCGCACCAACAGGGCAACCTACACCCGCACCAACACGGCAACCTACACCCGCACCAACAGGGCAACCTACACCCGCACCAACAGGGCAACCTACACCCGCACCAACAGGGCAACCTACACCCGCACCAACACGGCAACCTACACCCTCACCAACACGGCAACCTACACCCGCACCAACAGGGCAACCTACACCCGCACCAACAGGGCAACCTACACCCGCACCAACAGGGCAACCTACACCCGCACCAACAGGGCAACCTACACCCGCACCAACAGGGCAACCCACACCCGCACCAACAGGGCAACCTACACCCGCACCAACAGGGCAACCTACACCCGCACCAACACGGCAACCTACACCCGCACGAACAGGGCAACCTACACCCGCACCAACAGGGCAACCTACACCCGCACCAACAGGGCAACCTACACCCGCACCAACAGGGCAACCTACACCCGCACCAACAGGGCAACCTACACCCGCACCAACAGGGCAACCTACACCCGCACCAACACGGCAACCTACACCCTCACCAACACGGCAACCTACACCCGCACCAACAGGGCAACCTACACCCGCACCAACAGGGCAACCTACACCCGCACCAACAGAGCGCATTTTCGTCCTCAGTCAACCGTGTCGGCACGCGCCATCTCGAGCAGACCATCGGCAGCTGCTCCACTGAACCGTGTCGTGGTGCCTCGTTTAGTTGCGGTTCACTAGCCAGTCGGCTGACGACGTTGATAATTGGGGGGGGGGGGGGGGGCAACAAGTGATGTAAAACATCTGGTTAGAACCTGAACTAAAAACATGATGGTATAACATTGATGGCCAAAATATCGATGGTACAGCATGATGGTACAAAATCTAAATTACTTGAGGCATATTTCATTTACTCATTTAGTAAATCTATATTTCTATAAATAATTGGTTCTAACGCTTTATGTGTAAACCTACACCGGATAATCTAAAACATCTCTTTACACACAGTCACACACACATATTATATATAGGCCTATATATATATATATATATATATATATATATATATATATATATATATATATATATATATATGTAACTAGGGTGGGCCTAGTTACTAGTCACTATTGTTGAGAACGCGATAGTGCAGGTGTTGGACTGATAAGCCAACTGATAACGATCATAAAGCCACGGCGTAGTTTGGAAGGATACGACAAGCGCTGTCAACTTTGACACGACTTGGCTGACGAAACAGTGCAGATGTTATATTAAATCGGACTGTACGACAGAAGCGGCGTAATTAACATTCTGATGCAACGATTAGAATCGATTACGATTACGATTATGATAGAACCGAATACGACTACGGATACGAAGGGGATATAAGGAAGGCGACGGCTGAGCTCTCAGTCTCTCTATCTCGATCAGTCAGTCTGTGTGGCAGTATCAAGTTGGTTATATTGTGTTAAGAAGGACGATAGACATGTGTATTCAGTTATATGAAGACTAGTGAGGACTGTTGGGAGTCAGTTGATTCAAACTATTATTGTGAAGCATTCCTTTTGATTCATTATATTATTGTGAAGCATTTCTTTGATTCATGTAATAAAAGGATCAATAGCGAACCTGCATCTTCGAGTATCTATACTGTGGTCGATGTTGTGTAGAATGAGTGGTTAGACTCGGTAACATTTGGCGTTGTCGAGCAGAACTCGTTAACATTTGGCACTACAGGCAAATAGTCTCGTTACATTTGGCGCTGCGGGCAGGATATGCAAATACACTAGGTCACATATATATATGCATAGTCAGTGCCTTTGTCTAAGGTTTAGAGATTTCCCCAATAAATGCTGAACGAAAAGATCGGCGATTAAAATGTGGCTATTAAGCTAATGAAAGCTGAGCCAGCACTTGAGCGCTAATGTGGCCCACGTCGTTAATGTGGCCCACGTCACGAGCCGGGTAGGCCATTTCCCGGTCACGTGGTAGTCTGATGAAAAGAATGACGCCCTGCTCACGGTACACGTGCACACAAGGGGGGCAACTGCTCACTCGCTCAATTATGGATGTCAGTCTTTCACCCAATCAGATGTCGAGTGATCATGCGCGGGCTGTGACGTCAGAAGAAAGTTTGAAATCGAGGCCGACTCACGGACTACAGCTGTGTCCTATGGGGTTGTGGGTGGTCGACTTTAGTCCCGCTTAATTTAAGTTGGTGGGTCTCTTTTATAGATCACATAAACATAGAGCCAGTCACTATGGTCTCTTTCATAGATCACATAAACATATAGCCAGCCACTATGTCATAGATCACATAAACATATACTTTAACCAGCCACTGTCATAGACCATATACACATATGCTTTAGCCAGCCACTATGACAGAATGCAGCAATTGTAGTGGTGTTAGACAGTCATATGAAGTCAGACTGTAGAGCATCATGGCAAGGATTTAAACATGGTAATGGCATTTTTTTTTACATATGATTATGGCAACTGTGCACACACGATAATCATCTAAAATCACAACACTCAAATACTTTCTACTTGCGTTACCAATTTTTATGAAGTGCCATTACCCCATTATACCATAAAACAAGAACAGATATTTGATTTATACCCGAAGGTCTTGTGTCTTGTGTATTGTGTCTTGTGTCGCAGACTGGTGCCTTATTCCAGCACCAAACGGTACGACATCATCAAATTGTAATTACCCACACATAATATTGCCTCTGTACCGTGACAACATCACCCACACATAATATTGCCTCTGTACCGTGACAACATCACCCACACATAATATTGTACCGTGACAACATCACCCACACATTGCCTCTGTACCGTGACAACATCACCCACACATAATATTGCCTCTGTACCGTGACAACATCACCCACACATAATATTGCCTCTGTACCGTGACAACATCACCCACACATAATATTGTACCGTGACAACATCACCCACACATTGCCTCTGTACCGTGACAACATCACCCACACATTGCCTCTGTACCGTGACAACATCACCCACACATAATATTGTCTTTGTACCGTGACAACATCACCCACACATTGCCTCTGTACCGTGACAACATCACCCACACATAATATTGCCTCTGTACCGTGACAACATCACCCACACATTGCCTCTGTACCGTGACAACATCACCCACACATAATATTGCCTCTGTACCGTGACAACATCACCCACACATAATATTGTACCGTGACAACATCACTCACACATTGCCTCTGTACCGTGACAACATCACCCACACATAATATTGCCTCTGTACCGTGACAACATCACTCACACATAATATTGCCTCTGTACCGTGACAACATCACCCACACATTGCCTCTGTACCGTGACAACATCACCCACACATTGCCTCTGTACCGTGACAACATCACCCACACATAATATTGCCTCTGTACCGTGACAACATCACCCACACATAATATTGCCTCTGTACCGTGACAACATCACTCACACATTGCCTCTGTACCGTGACAACATCACCCACACATAATATTGCCTCTGTACCGTGACAACATCACCCACACATAATATTGTACCGTGACAACATCACTCACACATAATATTGCCTCTGTACCGTGACAACATCACTCACACATGATATTGCCTCTGTACCGTGACAACATCACTCACACATAATATTGCCTCTGTACCGTGACAACATCACCCACACATTGCTTCTGTACCGTGACAACATCACTCACACATAATATTGCCTCTGTACCGTGACAACATCACTCACACATAATATTGCCTCTGTACCGTGACAACATCACTCACACATTGCCTCTGTACCGTGACAACATCACTCACACATAATATTGCCTCTGTACCGTGACAACATCACTCACACATTGCCTCTGTACCGTGACAACATCACTCACACATTGCCTCTGTACCGTGACAACATCACCCACACATAATATTGTACCGTGACAACATCACCCACACATTGCCTCTGTACCGTGACAACATCACCCACACATAATATTGCCTCTGTACCGTGACAACATCACTCACACATTGCCTCTGTACCGTGACAACATCACCCACACATAATATTGCCTCTGTACCGTGACAACATCACTCACACATAATATTGCCTCTGTACCGTGACAACATCACTCACACATTGCCTCTGTACCGTGACAACATCACTCACACATTGCCTCTGTACCGTGACAACATCACTCACACATTGCCTCTGTACCGTGACAACATCACCCACACATAATATTGCCTCTGTACCGTGACAACATCACCCACACATTGCCTCTGTACCGTGACAACATCACTCACACATAATATTGCCTCTGTACCGTGACAACATCACCCACACATAATATTGCCTCTGTACCGTGACAACATCACCCACACATTGCCTCTGTACCGTGACAACATCACTCACACATAATATTGCCTCTGTACCGTGACAACATCACCCACACATTGCCTCTGTACCGTGACAACATCACCCACACATAATATTGTACCGTGACAACATCACCCACACATAATATTGCCTCTGTACCGTGACAACATCACCCACACATAATATTGTACCGTGACAACATCACCCACACATAATATTGTACCGTGACAACATCACTCACACATAATATTGCCTCTGTACCGTGACAACATCACTCACACATAATATTGCCTCTGTACCGTGACAACATCACCCACACATTGCCTCTGTACCGTGACAACATCACCCACACATTGCCTCTGTACCGTGACAACATCACCCACACATTGCCTCTGTACCGTGACAACATCACCCACACATTGCCTCTGTACCGTGACAAACCGCGGTGGGAAAGAAAAAAAATCTTGCCATGTCTTTTGTCTCCCTTGGCTTGTTGCAGGCAAACAAGGGCTATAACTCGAGCAGAGGCTGAAAGATTTACGCCTCACCTGTTCGAACAGTGTTGCGTCCCTTTGAAACTTTGTTTTGTTTTATCGCTTTGAACGAGAAGTAGAAAGTAGACGCACGCGCCTGTGTGTGTGTGTGGAGGGGGGGGGGGTGTCGTTTGTCTCAAAAAACGTCCAGAGATTTAACCCACCCCGACCTAAACCCGTATATACAGTTTCCCCGTATATACCGTCTCCCCGTATATACCGTCTCCCCGTATATACCGTCTCCCCGTATATACCGTCTCCCCGTATATACCGTCTCCCCGTATATACCGTCTCATTTGATATGTGCTTCAAGTTCGTTTCGATTCCGTTGTATGACGTAAGTATGTGGTATCAAGCCAGATTTGTGTAGTTGATCGTCTAACCCGGTGTAAAGAGAAAATGTGAAGATTGGATGACGTCATGACGTGAAACGACACAGACGTTACGACAAAACACCAACAGCTTTATGTAGGTGACCTGATATAGGTCAATGTTTCAATGGAAGTAAACTAGTTTTAATAAATCGTGTATTTCATCGTATCTATTGGTGAAATGTTAGTTGTAAAGTGATCTATTGCTGTAATGTTAGTTGTACAGACTTTAATGTGACGTGTTGCTTTGATAAATCTCTAGCCCACAGTTAACAGTCAAACATGTGGCTCACAGTTAACAAATTGACATCCCTCTGGCCTAGAGTTAACAAATTGACAACCCTCTGGCTCACAGTTAACAAATTGACAACCCTCTGGCTCACAGTTAACAAATTGACAACCCTCTGGCTCACAGTTAACAAATTGACAACCCTGTGGCTCACAGTTAACAAATTGATACACAAATAATCCACATCTTGAGAAATATTTAGTAACCTAGCATTGATTGGTATCATTTAACTATACGAAAACACTATTTGTGTCTCAGTTGTAAAAAATAAAAAATAGCAAACGTTTCGTTAAACAAACAACTTTTATTTGGATATCTGTTATGTATTCTAGAACACCCTATGTATTCTCTATCTCTTTATGTATACTAGAACACCATATATATTCTCTATCTCTTTATGTATTCTAGAATACCCTTTGTATTCTACAACACCCTAGTTACTCTCAAGAAAAGTGGATCAGCGAGTCCAAGTTGTATTATTCTAATTAATTAAACAGCAGTCTACGGAATACCTGGAGTTAAATGTATCTTATGATAATGTTTAAAATTTCTATGGGAATAATTGCAATTGCCATTGATTGTAATTGATTGTAATTGATTGTAATTGATTGTAATTGATTGTAATACCAATATTTCTTGGCCATCATCTCCCCGCCCACATTTATAAACTACAATTCCCACCAAACGTTAAAGTTAGATAAAGTTAGAGGTCAGACAATTTTTTTTTGTAAACCTGTTATATGGTTGGGCATGGTCCTCTGTTATAAAGGGCATGGTCCTCTGTTATACGGCATGGTCCTCCGTTATATGGGCATGGTACTCCGTTATTTTCTTGATAGTTTTCGTTTCGTTTTTAAAAGAGTCTAAAAGAGTCTATCCACCAAGTGACGTTATGGCAACACATTTTGTGGACACATGTCTCACAATTACCACACAACCATTACATTTCACCAAGTTCGTAGTATAGAAATGTTGACGGAAACAAAACTAAGAATAGTTGTGTTGAACATTTTTAACGGTGGAGTTCTGTTAGGTTCTAAGAAACCGATATATATATATATATATATATATATATATATATATATATATATGTGTGTGTGTGTGTATCTATGTGTGTGTTTGCAACTGTCTAGTTGGGGTGTGAGGTTTGTGGGGTCAGAGAATAAACGGTCACGTGAGATCAGACATGAGCTAATGACGTCATTATCTCCCCAGCTGTGAGTGGAACCCAGGTGTAACGGACAGGACGCCAAGAAATGACTTCACGTTCTGGACCAACAATCAGGTCAGTCACGCATGCTCTCTCGCCCTCTCTCGCCCTCTCGCTCTCTCTCTCTCTCACACACACAGCAGGTTACGTAAATCACACACACAGAGGTCAGTCTGGTATCTATAGTCCCCCCACACATTGCTTGTAACACCACTCCCCCACACATTGCTTGTAACACCACTCCCCCACACATGCTTGTAACACCACTCCCCCCACATGTTGCTTGTAACACCACTCCCCCCACACATTGCTTGTAACACCACTCCCCCATACATGCTTGTAACACCACTCCCCCATACATGCTTGTAACACCACTCCCCCATACATGCTTGTAACACCACTCCCCCATACATGCTTGTAACACCACTCCCCCACACATTGCTTGTAACACCACTCCCCCATACATGCTTGTAACACCACTCCCCCACACATTGCTTGTAACACCACTCCCCCCACACATTGCTTGTAACACCACTCCCCCATACATGCTTGTAACACCACTCCCCCATACATGCTTGTAACACCACTCCCCCACACATTGCTTGTAACACCACTCCCCCCACACATTGCTTGTAACACCACTCCCCCCACACATTGCTTGTAACACCACTCCCCCATACATGCTTGTAACACCACTCCCCCACACATTGCTTGTAACACCACTCCCCCCACACATTGCTTGTAACACCACTCCCCCATACATGCTTGTAACACCACTCCCCCACACATTGCTTGTAACACCACTCCCCCATACATGCTTGTAACACCACTCCCCCACACATTGCTTGTAACACCACTCCCCCACACATTGCTTGTAACACCACTCCCCCCACACATTGCTTGTAACACCACTCCCCCCACACATTGCTTGTAACACCACTCCCCCACACATTGCTTGTAACACCACTCCCCCACACATTGCTTGTAACACCACTCCCCCATACATGCTTGTAACACCACTCCCCCACACATTGCTTGTAATACCACTCCCCCCACACATTGCTTGTAACACCACTCCCCCACACATTGCTTGTAACACCACTCCCCCACACATTGCTTGTAACACCACTCCCCCCACACATTGCTTGTAACACAACTCCCCCACACATTGCTTGTAACACCACTCCCCCACACATTGCTTGTAACACCACTCCCCCCACATGTTGCTTGTAACACCACTCCCCCACACATTGCCTGTAACACCACTCCCCCATACATGCTTGTAACACCACTCTCATGCTTTCTTGTGTTAACTCACTAACCACATAACTAACTTGTCTATTTCAATGTTGTGTTTTATTTTTTTAATTTACTTTTTGTTTGACTTGTGTCTGTACTAAACTTCCCCCTCAATCATCACACCAGCCCTAACAGTTGTTTCATTGGTTCCCTTAGAGAGGATTGGTTCGCTTACCTTCATATAACTGACTCCCTCTATCAGAGTGACTCACGACTCAAACTCCTGACTCCACCCCCACTTCAACCTGATTGATCACATGACCCACACTACATTATATCAGCGCTTCTTACATTGTGGTCTATCCGTATCCCGTGTTTTTATATCAATAATAGACCCCCCCCCCCCAATGGCATACGTCATGTACGAAATATATCAAGCTCTGATTGTGGAAACAAAATCTAAAACTACAAGAATATTTTTTCAAATACAACAATATTTTTACAACTACAAGAATATTTTTACAGCTACAAAAATATTTTTACAACTACAACAATAGTTTTACAACTACAACAATATTTTTACAACTACAACAATATTTTTACAACTACAACAATATTTTTACAACTACAACAACATTTTACAACTACAACAATATTTTAAACATATTTCCTGAACAAAATTATTACAAATAATGATGACTGCGTGGAATTCACGATCAAATAATGATTTATTGTGTGAAATTCACGATGAAATAGCGGGTGATTGTGTAAAATTCACGATGAAATAGCGGGTGATTGTGTAAAATTCACGATGAAATAGCGGGTGATTGTGTAAAATTCACAATGAAATAGCGGGTGATTGTGTAAAATTCACGATCAAATAGCGGGTGATTGTGTAAAATTCACGATGAAATAATGATTTATTGTGTGAAATTCACGATCAAATAGCGGGTGATTGTGTAAAATTCACGATGAAATAATGATTTATTGTGTGAAATTCACGATCAAATAGCGGGTGATTGTGTAAAATTCACGATGAAATAACGAGTTATTGAAACGAGAATCAGCTCGCCCACAACAAAGAGACATGCCACTAATGGCACCAGGCCTCTAACTCATGCACGCACCCCTCAACATACGCTTTTCAATGAGATTACGTCACAAGCAGCCTGTAATAATTAGAGTAGCTTCCCCTTGTGTAATGAGCCCTCGAATTCTCTCCCCTTGTGTCCTAATGAACCCGCCCTGGGCGAAAAACTAATCAGAGAAAGTGAGAAGGGGTATCGGAAAGGATTTTTTTTTCCGGGGGTAGAAATATAAAAGGGAATTTTATTTCGTGCAACCTGAGCCTGTCAAGTTTTTCAACTGCAAATTTTTCCTGAGTCGGGTAGTGGGCGTGACCTAGTTCTCTCAGGTGCCGGATGTTAGTCTGGAACTGACCAGAACAAGTTTCTCTTGACCACTGCGCGGACTACCAACAATCTGACGACGTGTTCATTGGTCTGGGACCACGTGACATTTCTCTCGAGTCAGCGACCGTGGAGTCACAGAAGTGTACTTTAGAGTCAGCGACCGTGACGTCACAGACCGGAGTCGCCAACATCTCCGAGTGACGCGTGTGTAACACGTGACCTCGTGACGTCAGTGAGAACAAATGATGGCCAGTACAGCGCCTAAGTGCCTACAGCTAATACTAACAGGATCATACCAAACAAAAATGTGTAGAGATTCTGATACTGAACATAAGCTAATACTAACAGGATCATACCAAACTAAAATATGTACAGCTTTTGATACAGAACATAAGCTAATACTAACAGGATCATACCAAACTAAAATGTGTACAGCTTTTGATACTGAATATAAGCTAATACTAATAGGATCATACCAACTAAATGTGTAGAGCTTTTGATACTGAATATAAGCTAATACTAATAGGATCATACCAAACTAAAATATGTAGAGATTCTGATACTGAACATAAGCTAATACTAACAGGATCATACCAAACAAAAATGTGTAGAGCTTTTGATACTGAACATAAGCTAATAATAATAGGATCATACCAAACTAAAATATGTACAGCTATTGATACTGAATGTAAGCTAATACTAACAGGATCATACCAAACTAAAATATGTACAGCTTTTGATACTGAATATAAGCTAATACTAACAGGATCATACCAAACTAAAATGTGTACAGCTTTTGATACTGAATATAAGCTAATACTAACAGGATCATACCAAACTAAAATATGTACAGCTATTGATACTGAATATAAGCTATTACTAATAGGATCATACCAAACTAAAATATGTACAGCTTTTGATACTGAACATAAGCTAATACTAATAGGATCATACCAAACTATTGAAATGACGTCATAAATGGATTGAACCCCCACCCCCCTCTGCCCAGCATGTACACATTTGAAGTGCCAATCATATATACATATACAGGGATGTGTGACCATGTGTGACAATCTATGATAATGTGTGACAATGTATGACAATGTATGACAATGTGTGACAATTAGTAACATGACTGGACAGAATGAGTGAATCGGCCTAATAAAGCGTGACGTCCTTAACGAAGGACCCTGAGAGAAATAAAACATGTTGGCGACGTCTTCAATGATGTGTTAACAAATCTACCTAACAATGTATCGGAGTATAAAATTATTTTTTGTATAAAAAGAATTTCTTTTTTAAATGTCTATATTAAATATCGATTGTCTAATTGCAGTTATGATATATCAAGGTTACACCGATTTCATGATAATCTCACATTTTTATGTGTACACATCCATGATAATCTCACATATTTGTGTGTACATAAATATGATAAATTAACATTTTGTGTGTGTACATACTGTGACTTGTTTCTTAAGTCTAGGTGACCTAAGTTCCGGTGACCTTCTCTTTGGCTAGGGTGAACGATTAGAAGGTCGACCTAATTATATCTAGAACTAGGTCCCGCTTTCACTCCAAACTTTTCTATCTCATTGTTATCTCTAAAAGGTTGATTTAAAAAATATCCTGTAACAATGTTCCAGACTTTTAAAGTATGTCCTTGATTGAACGCTAAGTGAGACAACATAGTCACGTGGTATAGGCCTACACACCAATTGGTTTTCCCTCATTTTAAAGTACGGTGAAAGGTAAAAGAGTATTTTAAACCAACCACAAAGGGTAGACAACTCAAAAATATGTAGCTGGTTGATTATCCAAGAGTTATCTCAAACGTCAATAAATCTTTGAATAGCGAGAGCCGGTAGATAATGAAATTATTTTATTTTCATGGTTAAAAATAAAAAAGGTTAAAAGTTTGAAATTAATCATTTTAATGGCTAATTTTCAACCACGAGACACAAGTATAAATATTTGAATAAGAAAAAATTCGTTTGTGTGTTTTACGGTCTAAGGGAAATAACCAGTTATTTACAATTTTCAAACATTTAACCCGGTTACTTCCCTTAGCAAACAAAAACTTTTCTTTTCCCCCATCGATTTCCAATGTCTCTTGAAGACGTGACGCAAATCACGGGCACGTGCAAGTGACTCGGTCCACGTGCAGCTTTTCAATTATTTGCGCATCTGCACGGCGCATCTGCACGTTCACCAACGTTGACGGAGCGCTGTAACAACTTTGCTGACGGGCGCCGACGCACGGTGCAAGCAAGTTCCTTGTCACCGCCGCCAGACAAAGACACGCACGACGTTCGGGCGGGATCCGGTACAGACGGAGCTGAAATAAAGGGAATATCGTCTTAGCTCAATAAACGGCTTTAATAAGCTGTTTACGGGCTGGATAAAAACCTGGTCAGTCGCCATGCAACTTGTCGACACGCTTGGCTGGGCAGCAGGCAGGTGCACTCGTCTGATGCTAGACGTCTCGAGGTTACCTGTGTTCAGGTAGGTTGGTCCCACGGCAGGGAAAAATGGATTGCAGATCAAAGACATTTTCAAATAGGATTCTAGTGTTTCATTCGCAGTGGAATAAGGTCACGGCACACACAGACAGACAGACAGACAGACATGAGTAACATTAACAAAGAATATCAACCGTGTTCTACAGAGCTAAACAATAGAAGAAGGAAATAAAACAAGGAAATAGTTAAACTATAGACACGTTAGTCCTCAATACATCATCATCTTGATCATTCTTTGTTTGACTAAACATATTCGTCCTTAAACGATCATATATATATATATATATCTATAATAATAGTTTCGCTGTCTCTCTATCTATCTATCTATCTATCTATCTATCTATCTATCTGTCTGACAAGAACGCTCTAGAGAAAACACAAGGAATTTAAAAACCTGCACAGTAATTCGAAAAACGAAATATGACGTCGACACATTTAGCGTAGAGTAGAACATAATCTCAAACCAGAGAGTGCACACAGTAATGTAATGACGTCATTGAAACATTGAAAAAAAGGAAATGTTGTCTAATCTAAATGGTTTGCGTGAAGAGTTTCTTTCATACAATTCTTCGGGTAGGGGCGAAGCCCCACCCCCGCGTAAGAACGTCTGAGGGGGGTGGGGGTGGGGGGGGGGGGGTTGAGTGGGGGGGTGGTTTTAATTTAGACTTTTTCCTCCCCGGAGAGGGGTGGGGGTACTTGAAATTTTCGGGGGCGGGGGTAGAATTTTCGGGGAGGGGCGGACACTGGAAAAAGTATATAATTATATTTCGTTGAATGGGACGGTAGACATGTTTTTTTAGGGGGGGGGGGGGGTTGTGGGTGGGGGGTGGGGGGAGGGGGGGGGGTGTGGGGGGGGATGGGGGGTGAGTGGGGGGGGGGTGGTTTTAATTTAGACTTTTTCCTCCCCGGAGAGGGGTGGGGGTACTTGAAATTTTCGGGGGCGGGGGTAGAATTTTCGGGGAGGGGGCGGACACTGGAAAAAGTATATAATTATATTTCGTTGAATGGGACGGTAGACATGCTTTTTTTGGGGGGGGGGGGGGGGGTGGGGGGTGGGGGGGTGGTGGGGTGGGGGGGCGGTGTGTGGAGGGGGTGGTGTGTGTGGGGGGTGGGGGTGGGGGGTGGTGTGTGGGGTGGGGGTGGTGTGTGGGGGGTGGGTTGGTTTTAGTTTAGAGAAAAGAGACAGCACTATCAACCTAGCGCCCGGTGTATCCTTCCTCAACGGGCCATTTTTCTCGTCTATAATAATAGTTTCGCTGTCTGTCAAGAACGCTCTGTCTGACAAGAACGCTCTAGAGAAAACACAAGCAAAATAAAAACATGCACAGTAATTCGAAAAACGAAATATGACGTCGACACATTTAGCGTAGAGT
The DNA here is from genome assembly GCF_028476545.2 of Physella acuta. NCBI lineage: Eukaryota > Metazoa > Mollusca > Gastropoda > Physidae > Physella > Physella acuta. The sequence continues at coordinate 103,729 of NW_026732952.1, read as the reverse complement.
AGAACATAATCTCAAACCAGAGAGTGCACACAGTAATATGACGTCATTGATTATCGCGTAAACATTGAAAAAAAGGAAATGTTGTCTAATCTAAATGGTTTGCGTGAAGAGTTTCTTGCATACAATTCTTCGGGTAGGGGCGAAGCCCCACCCCCCGCGTAAGAACGTCTGAGCCCCCCCCTCCCCAACTCAAAAGAAATTTCCTCATCGATACTCTATAATAAAATTACAGCCTAATTAATGTGTCTAATCTAAAAAGTGGTTTTCTTGCAATGGGAAGGTAGACATGTTTTTTTTTTGGGGGGGTTGGGGGGGGAGGGGTGGAGGGGTGGGGGGGGGGGGTGGTGTGTAGGGGTGGGGGGTGGTGTGTGGGGGGGGTGGGTTGGTTTCAGTGTTTCTTTCAGACTTTTTCCTCCCCGGAGAGGGGTGGGGGTACTTGAAATTTTCGGGGGCGGGGGTAGAATATTCTGGGAGGGGGCGGACACTGGAAAAAGTATATAATTATATTTCGTTGAATGGGACGGTAGACATGTTTTTTTTGGGGGGGTGGGGGGTGGGGGGGCGGTGTGTGGAGGGGGTGGTGTGTGGGGGTGAGGGGTTGGGGTGGGGGTGGTGTGTGGTGGGGGGTGGGGGTGGTGTGTGGGGGTGGGGGGTGGGGTGGGGGTGGTGTGTGGGGGGTGGGTTGGTTTTAGTTTAGAGAAAAGAGACAGCACTATCAGCCTAGCGCCCGTTGTACCCTTCCTCAACGGGCCATTTATCTAGTATATATATATATATATATATATATATATATATATATATATATATATATATATATATATATATATATATATATATATATATATATATATATATATATATATATATATATATGTGTGTGTCCTTAAATTAGATATCTGCCATTAGGTGCTTGCTGTAGTCAGCACCATAGTCTGCCAGCACCGAGACCTACGTACGTCTAATTACTCCAATTAAAATGATTGACCTGCTACCTCCATTGATTTCTTGGTACTTCAGCTAACATGTCTTCCTTGAATGGGCGTGATGTGACGTAATCAATTTCCCCATAATCTCCCATCTACTTTGGTACCAATGTAATTAGAGAAATTAGGTGAGTACCTGAAGCAATCAATTGGGCCGGGGTCAACAGGTTAGCCGAAAATAGAAGGTTACTGGACAACAGTTAAAGATCTAGGAACAATAGTAGGTTACTGGACAACAGTTAAAGATCTAGGAACAATAGTAGGTTACCGGACAACAGTTATAGATCTAGGAACAATAGCTGGTGCACCACTGGTCTAGACAACAGCATCACCACCACTGGTCTAGACAACAGCATCACCAACAGTGGTCTAGACAACATCACCACCACTGGTCTAGACAACATCACCACCACCACTGGTCTAGACAACATCACCACCACCACCAGTGGTCTAGACAACATCATCACCAGTGGTCTAGACAACATCACCACCACCAGTGGTCTAGACAGCATCATCACCACCACCACCACTGGTCTAGACAACATCACCACCACTGGTCTAGACAACATCACCACCACTGGTCTAGACAACATCACCACCACTGGTCTAGACAACATCACCACCACCACTGGTCTAGACAACAGCATCACCACTGGTCTAGACAACAGCATCACCACCAGTGGTCTAGACAACATCACCACCACCACTGGTCTAGACAGCATCATCACCACCACCACCACCACTGGTCTAGACAACATCACCACCACCACCAGTGGTCTAGACAACATCACCACCACTGGTCTAGACAACATCACCACCACTGGTCTAGACAACATCACCACCACTGGTCTAGACAACATCACCACCACCACCAGTGGTCTAGACAACATCACCACCACTGGTCTAGACAACAGCATCACCAGTGGTCTAGACAACAGCATCACCAGTGGTCTAGACAACATCACCACCACCACCAGTGGTCTAGACAACATCACCACCACTGGTCTAGACAACATCACCACCACTGGTCTAGACAACAGCATCACTAGTGGTCTAGACAACATCACCACCACCACTGGTCTAGACAGCAGCATCACCACCACTGGTCTAGACAACAGCATCACCAACAGTGGTCTAGACAACATCACCACCACCACTGGTCTAGACAACATCACCACCACCACCAGTGGTCTAGACAACATCATCACCAGTGGTCTAGACAACATCACCACCACCACCAGTGGTCTAGACAGCATCATCACCACCACCACCAGTGGTCTAGACAACATCACCACCACTGGTCTAGACAACATCACCACCACTGGTCTAGACAACAACATCACCACCACCACTGGTCTAGACAACATCACCACCACCACCAGTGGTCTAGACAACATCATCACCAGTGGTCTAGACAACATCACCACCACCACTGGTCTAGACAACATCACCATCACTGGTCTAGACAACATCACCACCACTGGTCTAGACAACAGCATCACCACTGGTCTAGACAACAGCATCACCAGTGGTTTAGACAACATCACCACCACTGGTCTAGACAACATCACCACCACTTGTCTAGACAACAACATCACCAGTGGTCTAGACAACATCACCACCACCACTGGTCTAGACAACAGCATCACCACCACTGGTCTAGACAACAGCATCACCAACAGTGGTCTAGACAACATCATCACCACCACTGGTCTAGACAACATCACCACCACCACTGGTCTAGATAACATCACCACCACCACCAGTGGTCTAGACAACATCATCACCAGTGGTCTAGACAACATCACCACCACCAGTGGTCTAGACAGCATCATCACCACCACCACCAGTGGTCTAGACAACATCACCACCAGTGGTCTAGACAACATCACCACCACTGGTCTAGACAACAACATCACCAGTGGTCTAGACAACATCATCACCACCACTGGTCTAGACAACATCACCACCACTTGTCTAGACAACAACATCACCAGTGGTCTAGACAACATCACCACCAGTGGTCTAGACAACAGCATCACCACCACTGGTCTAGACAACAACATCACCAGTGGTCTAGACAACAACATCACGATCAGTGGTCTAGACAACATCACCACCACTGGTCTAGACAACATCACCACCACTGGTCTAGACAACAACATCACCACCACTGGTCTAGACAACAGCATCACCAGTGTTCTAGACAACATCACCACCACCAGTGGTCTAGACAACATCACCACCACCACTGGTCTAGACAACAGCATCACCAGTGGTCTAGACAACATCACCACCAGTGGGCTAGACAACAGCATCACCACCAGAAGTCTAGACAACAACATCATGAGGTCATCCTGTATTTTTCAAAGAAATGTCAGCATGACCTAGGATAACCCGAGAGAAATGTTCTCAACTCTGATTTAAATTTAACACCCCACTGGCACCCCACTCCCGCCTTCTGCGAGGAAGAAACGAGGGGTGTTTAAAAATGCTAATTAGTTGCATGTTGTTAACGGGTTCCCCTCCCTCCTCAATGCCTTTTTCATGCCATTGATTAAGCCATAGCTACCACCAAACCACCCACCCCACCCCTTCATCCAACGCCACGGCAACCAGAAGCCCAAATGTTGAGCATCAGTCGTAGGAAGTGTGGGATGTTGATGTGTGGGAAGTTGATGTGTGGGAAGTTGATGTGTGGGATGTTGAAGTGTGGAATGTTTAAGTGGGATGTTGATGTGTGGGATGTTGAGGTGTGGGATGTTGAGGTGTGGGATGTTGAAGTGTGGAATGTTTAAGTGGGATGTTGATGTGTGGGATGTTGAGGTGTGGGATGTTGATGTGTGGGAAGTTGATGTGTGGGATGTTGATGTGTGGGAAGTTGATGTGTGGGATGTTGAAGTGTGGAATGTTTAAGTGGGATGTTGAGGTGTGGGATGTTAAGGTGCGGGATGTTGATGTGTGGGGTGTTGAAGTGTGGGGTGTTGAGGTGTGGGATGTTGAAGTGTGGGATGTTGAGGTGTGGGGTGTTGAAATGTGGGATGTTGAGGTGTGGGATGTTGAAGTGTGGGATGTTGAAGTGTGGGATGTTGAGGTGTGGGGTGTTGAAATGTGGGATGTTGAGGTGTGGGATGTTGAGGTGTGGGATGTTGAAGTGTGGGATGTTGATGTGTGGGATGTTGAGGTGTGTGATGTTGATGTGTGGGATGTTGATGTGTGGGATGTTGATGTGTGGGATATTGATGTGTGGTATATTGATGTGTGGGATGTTGATGCGTGGGATGTTGAGGTGTGTGATGTTGATGTGTGGGATGTTGATGTGTGGGATGTTGATGTGTGGGATGTTGAAGTGTGGGATGTTGAAGTGTGGGATGTTGAGTTGTGGGATGTTGAGGTGTGGGGGTTGAGGTGTGGGATGTTAAGATGTGTGGGATGTTGAAGTGCGCGATGTTGAGGTGTAGGATGTTGATGTGTGGGATGTTGATGTGTGGGATGTTGAGGTGTGGGATGTTGATGTGTGGGATGTTGATGTGTAGGATGTTGATGTGTGGGATGTTGATGTGTGGGATGTTGATGTGTGGGATGTTGATGTGTGGGATATTGATGTGTGGGATGTTGAAGTGTGGGATGTTGAGATGTGTGATGTTGAGGTGTGGGATGTTGAGGTACTGGATGTTGATGTGGAGACGAAATAAAACCACTCGCTTCCGTTTGTCCTTCAAACTGCTCATCATAAAAACTCTCCCCACCCCATCCCGCCCTCTGCTGTCTTGTTTGGTGGTTAAGGTTGAAGGTGGGTGGGGGTTAAGGTGAGGTGTTGTGGTTATGGTCGGAATTTTGTGATTATGGTTGGGGTGGTGTGGTTATGGTCGGGGTGGTGTGGTTATGGTTGGGGTAGTTCTCGAAAGGTGTGGTTGTAAACTGAGCTGCTTTAATAAAGGGAGGGGTGATGAAGGTGGGCTGGGTTGCTGATGGTGTGGCGAGACTGGAGAAAGGGAAACAACTGAAACTGATATGTCTGGTGCAGGTCGGAGAAGCTGATGCTGGTTCTCCCCCTTGAGAGATGGTTATCGTTCTTAGGTTTTTTTTTAAAAAAAACGAGTGGCCCTGTCAGAAATAAAACGTCAAATCAGGGTATATCACAGCCGGAAATCTGGAGGTTCTTAGACGGATATTCATCCATAATTCTTCCAGAGACTTTTGTAAAGACTTCAGTAGACTTTGGTAAAGTCTTCAGTAGACTTTGGTAAAATCTTCAGTAAACTTTTGTAAAGTCTTCAGTAGGCTTTTGTAAAGTCTTAGTAAAGTCTTCAGTAGACTTTGGTAAAATCTTCAGTAAACTTTTGTAAAGTCTTCAGTAGGCTTTTGTAAAGTCTTAGTAAAGTCTTCTGTAGACTTTTGTAAAGTCTTCAGTAGGCTTTTGTAAAGTCTTCAGTAGACTTATGTAAAGTCTTCAGTAGGCTTTTGTAAAGTCTTCAGTAGACTTATGTAAAGTCTTCAGTAGATGTGTAGTCGACTAAAAGCCGTAGGTCAAAGGTCGAAGCATTTGTTTCACTCTTGTACTATGACGTGGCGTGGTATTTGATTGTTGACTGCGTGATGGTGTAGCTTGACCGGGTGGTTTGAATCATGTCGGACCGGCTTGACCGGATGGTTTGAATCATGGCTGACCGGATGGTTTGAATCATGTCTGACCGGATGGTTTGAATCATGGCTGACCGGATGGTTTGAATCATGTCTGACCGGATGGTTTGAATCATGGCTGACCGGATGGTTTGAATCATGGCTGACCGGATGGTTTGAATCATGTCTGACCGGATGGTTTGAATCATGGCTGACCGGATGGTTTGAATCATGGCTGACCGGCTTGACCGGATGGTTTGAATCATGTCTGACCGGCTTGACCGGATGGTTTTAATCATGTCTGACCGGCTTGACCGGATGGTTTGAATCATGTCTGACCGGATGGTTTGAATAATGTCTGACCGGCTTGACCGGATGGTTTGAATCATGTCTGACCGGCTTGACCGGATGGTTTGAATCATGTCTGACCGGATGGTTTGAATCATGTCAGACCGGCTTGACCGGATGGTTTGAATCATGTCTGACCGGATGGTTTGAATCATGTCTGACCGGCTTGACCGGATGGTTTGAATCATGTCTGACCGGCTTGACCGGATGGTTTGAATCATGTCTGACCGGCTTGACCGGATGGTTTGAATCATGTCTAACCGGCTTGACCGGATGGTTTGAATCATGTCTGACCGGCTTGACCGGATGGTTTGAATCATGTCTGACCGGATGGTTTGAATCATGTCTGACCGGCTTGACCGGATGGTTTGAATCATGTCTGACCGGTTTGACCGGATGGTTTGAATAATGTCTGACCGGCTTGACCGGATGGTTTGAATCATGTCTGACCGGATGGTTTGAATCATGTCTGACCGGCTTGACCGGATGGTTTGAATCATGTCTGACCGGTTTGACCGGATGGTTTAAATCATGTCTGACCGGCTTGACCGGATGGTTTGAATCATGGCTGACCGGATGGTTTGAATCATGGCTGACCGGATGGTTTGAATCATGTCTGACCGGCTTGACCGGATGGTTTGAATCATGGCTGACCGGCTTGACCGGATGGTTTGAATCATGTCTGACCGGCTTGACCGGATGGTTTGAATCATGTCTGACCGGAAGTTGGATATTCTTCTCTAGAAAATGGCGCCACTGTCCAACTCGTAGAACTGGAACTTGTAGAAAACGGAAGAAACCAAACAGGCTGTTTGTAAATGTCGGTGTGGATGGGTGGTTGTGTATGGGTTGGTGTGGCTACAATTTGTGGGTTGGTGGTTAGGGAGTGCGGGAGTGTGAGTGAGTGTGATTGTGTGTGTGAGTGTGTGAGTAAGTGAAGGCTGAAATAAAACAATTACCGCTGGTCAGCGTGACCTGTGGGAAATCTTGACCCACTTCCGGTCGTCACGTGATAAGACTACACCTGGCCACAACAAACCGTCTGCTGCGCCTCAGATAACGTCTGCTAGATTACATCAGCGCCAGATTCCCACGTTTGGCAGCCAGCCCCTCACACCTGACCAAAACTTGCCCAGTTCCTGCCGGTTTTTTTTTAAATTGCCCAACAAAACAACAAGACCAGTGACCGCGCTAACAACAAATCGTTTGAGTGTGGATGGTTGTGGATGATTGTGGATGGTTGTGGGTGATTGTGGATCAAGTTTGATTGGGTTCATCAGCAAGATACCTTAGGTCAACAGTCGTGCAGGTGATGTAACTACTGACCAGTCGACGCCAGACATGTATGGCCGTCTGCTGGAAGTTGGAGTCGATCGTGGTGCTGGTCACGTTGTCATGGTAACTGTAGGATGGTACCAAACACCACCCTCACCCATGCATGACAGTGCCAACGCTATTCCTGACAGTACCACCCCCACCCCCAGAGTATGGGTTGCATGACGTAGTTTGGGGGTGAATGGAGTGTTGTATACGATGAGTGGCGTGGTGTTTGGGGTGGTGGCGTGGTGTTTGGGATGGTGGCGTGGTGTTTGGGATGGTGGTGGCGTGGTGTTTGGGATGGTGGTGGCGTGGTGTTTGGGATGGTGGCGTGGTGTTTGGGATGGTGGTGGCGTGGTGTTTGGGGTGGTGGCGTGGTGTTTGGGATGGTGGCGTGGTGTTTGGGATGGTGGTGGCGTAGTGTTTGGGGTGGTGGCGTGGTGTTTGAGATGGTGGCGTGGTGTTTGGGATGGTGGTGTGGTGTTTGGGGTGGTGGCGTGGTGTTTGAGATGGTGGTGGCGTGGTGTTTGAGATGGTGGCGTGGTGTTTGGGATGGTGGCGTGGTGTTTGGGGTGGTGGCGTGGTGTTTGGGGTGGTGGCGTGGTGTTTGGGATGGTGGCGTGGTGTTTGGGGTGGTGGCGTGGTGTTTGGGGTGGTGGCGTGGTGTTTGGGGTGGTGGCGTGGTGTTTGAGATGGTGGCGTGGTGTTTGAGATGGTGGCGTGGTGTTTGGGGTGGTGGCGTGGTGTTTGAGATGGTGGCGTGGTGTTTGGGATGGTGGCGTGGTGTTTGGGGTGGTGGCGTGGTGTTTGGGGTGGTGGCGTGGTGTTTGGGATGGTGGCGTGGTGTTTGGGATGGTGGCGTGGTGTTTGAGATGGTGGTGGCGTGGTGTTTATTAGCCGGCGAGGGCAACTCAAGCTGAACAAAACAAGAGTTGTTCTCCGTGTGAAATGAAGACCCTTGGTAAAATCAAGATAAAGAGTTATGTGCCCCTGCTCACAGCTAGTTATCTCCCATCAACCGTATTTATGGAAGTGTCAGGGATGGGCATGTTGTCAGGGCAGGGCATTGAGTCAGGAAAGGGCATACAGTTAGGGCATAGAGTCAGTTGTAGACACAGTGGCCTTTTTTTCTTCCCCTATGTGGCCAGAAATAAATCCAGGCCATCTTCAGGAGCCAGCTAAATAGAGGCCATCCAACGAGGCCATCCATCTGGAGGCCATCTAGCTGAGGCCACCAGGACCTGATTAGCCCGTGTTGCTGGCCACAAAGTTTGCCCGGGGCTCCATCTGCAGCAAAAAGTTTTTTGCCGGAGTTTTCTGGATGGACGCTGTCATTAAAGTAGCGCAGTCCTAGCCTATCTTGTCCATGGACAGCGTCCACAGTTTCGTGGACAGTTTCATGTAAACCAGAACTTGACCACAGAACTTGCACCATGGTATGCACATTGCTGTCTCCTCATAGATGTAGGACATGTCATTAGCAGGACATGTCATTAGTAGGACATGTCATTAGTAGGACATGTCATTAGTAGGACATGTCATTAGTAGGACATGTCATTAGTAGGACATGTCATTAGTAGGACATGTCATTAGTAGGACATGTCATTAGTAGGACATGTCATTAGTAGGACATGTCATTAGTAGGACATGTCATTAGCAGGACATGTCATTAGTAGGACATGTCATTAGTAGGACATGTCATTAGTAGGACATGTCATTAGTAGGACATGTCATTAGTAGGACATGTCATTAGTAGGACATGTCATTAGTAGGACATGTCATTAGTAGGACATGTCATTAGCAGGACATGTCATTAGTAGGACATGTCATTAGTAGGACATGTCATTAGTAGGACATGTCATTAGTAGGACATGTCATTAGTAGGACATGTCATTAGTAGGACATGTCATTAGTAGGACATGTCAGATGTGTTACAGTTACAGGGCCGGCGGCAACTTCCTGGTTCACTTCCGTGTTGCCATGGTTACAATACTGTCACCATGGTAACCAGTCGCTACCCAAACATGCTGGATATCGGGTGGACCTGAGAGCTGATGTATGTACCCCGTGTGGTACTCACAATTTGGGGGAGGGTCAAGACTAGCAAGACATAATTAATGACGTCACATGTATGTATAGCGTACGATTTTTATGGTCTGTACCAGTGTGTGTGTGTGTATGTTTGTGTGACGCAGTTTTACAACAAAGCACTTTACCAAATGCCCCCTTCCCCCACCCCCCTCGCTGTGTGCATTAGCCACGACCAGACGACCCACCCATACAATCAGACGGAAGACATTTTGAAATGCGTGGCTGTGGTTGACCGACTTTGTAGACCCATTGTGATTTGATTTTGATTTGTTAAGATTGACAAGAAAAACACATAGTATACGAGGTTTTTATCTCGAATATGATCCAATCAATAGGACTTAGCGGAGGACGTGAACCAACATTCCAACTGAAAATAAAAATTCTCTTTGTCTCCCTTTAGTGGAAGAACAATAACTCCGACAGTCGCAGACAAGAAATACAAAAGTTGGGAGAGTAACCGGACTTAGAAGGTTTTACATAGGTCTGTACGGAGGGCGGGGAGTTTTGAGGGCTTTTTTTTTCCAGGGAGGATGGGAGGTGGGGGAGGTGGAGGTGGCGCATCCAACCACTGTTTGGTTTTATTTTAAGGTCATGATGACCTTTATTTAAAAACCTCGCTTTCTTTTATCATTTGTAATTTTGTGTAAGAAAAAAAAATTACACCAACAGTGGATAGGGGTTTGGGGAAGGGGGCGGAAGGGTGTTAAATATCAGCTAAGAAGCTTAAAGGTGTCTGAAAAAGTTAAAGCTTTTCTTCCACACAGCTTACCTATCTGTATTTAACAGACACCACGTACCCCTCCCGCCTCCGCCTCTTCCCCCCACCCCCCCCCCCCCCCAGCGCTGCCAGACATAACAGAGTTTCTGACAGGCGAACCTCAGGTTTCTTTATAGGGGTAGGTAACCGGCAGGATACGTAGCCGGCTGGCTAGGTAACCGGCAGGTTAGGTAACCGGAAGGCTAGGTAACCGGCGGGCTTTGTAACCGGCAGGGTACATAGCCGGCAGGCTAGGTAACCGACAGGCTAGGTAACCGGAAGGCTAGGTAACCGGAAGACTAGGTAACCGACAGGCTAGGTAACCGGAAGGCTAGGTAACCGGCAGGCTAGGTAACCGGCAGGCTAGATAACCGGCAGGCTAGATAACCGGCGGGCTAGGTAACCGGCAGGCTAGGTAACCGGCAGGCTAGGTAACCGGCAGGCTAGGTAACCGGCAGGCTAGGTAACCGGCAGGCTAGATAACCGGCGGGCTAGGTAACCGGTAACCGGCAGGCTAGGTAAACGACAGGCTAGGTAACCGGCAGGCTACGTAAACGGAAGGGTAGATAATCAAAGCTCTATTTAAAACAAAATAAACAGGGACCTTCACTTACATACACATAGAAAAAAAAGAACAAATAATACATAAGTTATTCATTAAAAAATTCTAGCCCATACAAACACAAATAATTACTTTTAACGCACACAAACACAGTTTTAGCACATAGAGACGCACGCGAGTTATGATTTAAGTACAAACACACACTATTTATGACTTACAAACACACACATGGAGCACATACAAACACAGCATTGAGTGCACTCGGGAAAGATTTCACTTTTTTCCCCTCCCGGATTTCTTTTAAAAACAATTATTCATCGTTGGGGCCGTATGCTCGGGTCAGCCTGACCCAGCGAAATGTGTTAGAATGTTAATTCGTGTAGGCCTGGATCCAACCAGCTCCTCCTTGTTGTGAGGGAGGGAGGGGGGCATGAGGGTGGGGGCCGGAGGGAGGAGGCATGCAAGATGTCAGGGGTCAGTTTTCACAAACACGCCGGGATTTCAAACACATTTTGTTGGATTCAAATTGCGAAAAACATTTGGTTTTAATTGGCGCAATGGCCGAGTACACAATTTAATATATTATCTCCTCACGACGTTTGTCTGCAGAAATAAATGGCACATTAAGAAACAAATATAAGCACAATAGGGGGGGTATATATTTTATTATGATACTTCTGGCTACCATGTAATGCCATGTAACAAAATTAAGTAGCAGTGGGTGTATGTCTTCTTTATTTTGTTGTATGGGCAGTGGCATAACTCAAGTTTCTCGATTTGTTGTATGGGCAGTGGCATAACTCAAGTTTCTCGATTTGTTGTATGGGCAGTGGCATAACTCAAGTTTCTCGATTTGTTGTATGGGCAGTGGCATAACTCAACTTTCTCGATTTGTTGTATGGGCAGTGGCATAACTCAAGTTTCTCGATTTGTTGTATGGGCAGTGGCATAACTCAAGTTTCTCGATTTGTTGTATGGGCAGTGGCATAACTCAACTTTCTCGATTTGTTGTATGGGCAGTGGCATAACTCAAGTTTCTCGATTTGTTGTATGGGCAGTGGCATAACTCAAGTTTCTCGATTTGTTGTATGGGCAGTGGCATAACTCAAGTTTCTCGATTTGTTGTATAGGCAGTGGCATAACTCAACTTTCTCGATTTGTTGTATGGGCAGTGGCATAACTCAAGTTTCTCGATTTGTTGTATGGGCAGTGGCATAACTCAAGTTTCTCGATTTGTTGTATGGGCAGTGGCATAACTCAAGTTTCTCGATTTGTTGTATGGGCAGTGGCATAACTCAAGTTTCTCGATTTGTTGTATAGGCAGTGGCATAACTCAAATTTCTAGATTTGTTGTATAGGCAGTGGCATAACTCAAATTTCTCATGTTTGTTGTCATGTCAGGGGGCATAACTCAAGTAGCCCCTGTTTTGTTGTATTATCAGGGGCATAATTCTTTTTCTCACAGTTCCTGGTGCGTAAAGTAGAGGGTATTAATTAACAGTGGGGAGATGGATTACGTTAGAAGCCTAGGTTGAGGTGGGGGTGGAGGGAAGGAGGGGGGGGGGGGTGAAAAATTATTGGGTGGTATCAGGGGATACAAGAAAATGAAAACAAAAATGGAGGAAATAAAAATTCTTTTTTTTTAATTAGAGAGATTTTAATGTGGAGAATGAGCAAAGCTTGTGATTTTTGGGGGGCGGGAAAAGGGATTGGAGGGGTGGGGGTGGGGCGGAAGGGGATTTCAGGAGAGGGCGAAGTTTCAAGGCCGCCAAGGAAAAAAAACTCTAGAACCTGATAATGTTGAGATATTTGAATCAAGACGTTTTCCTGTCTGCGAGAGTGTGGGGTGGGTGGGTGGACGTGTGAGGGGTGGCTGGAGGTGTGAGGGTGGGTGGAGGTGGGGGTTAGAGTGGGATCAGACGATACTTAGTTCGTGTACTCGGGGGTTTAAAAATATCAGAGTGTGTCCCGGCTGTAGCAGGTACAGTCGGTGGTTTCACGTGGGGTCATTGACCTGCCTACCTGCCTCACAACAATATGTGAAGGTACGCGGGGAGGAGGGGGGGGGGGTAATGGTGTGGGTGGGTGGAGGTCACAGTTGTAGGTACAGTTGGGGGTTTTAGGGGTGGGGTCACATTTGTAGGTACAGTTGGGGTGGTGGGGTCACATTTGTAGGTACAGTTGGGGTGGTGGGGTCACATTTGTAGGTACAGTTGGGGGTGGTGGGGTCACATTTGTAGGTACAGTTGGGGTGGTGGGGTCACATTTGTAGGTACAGTTGGGGTGGTGGGGTCACATTTGTAGGTACAGTTGGGGTGGTGGGGTCACATTTGTAGGTACAGTTGGGGTGGTGGGGTCACATTTGTAAGTACAGTTGGGGTGGTGGGGTCACATTTGTAGGTACAGTTGGGGTGGTGGGGTGGTGGGGTCACATTTGTAGGTACAGTTGGGGTGGTGGGGTCACATTTGTAGGTACAGTTGGGGGTGGTGGGGTCACATTTGTAGGTACAGTTGGGGTGGTGGGGTCACATTTGTAGGTACAGTTGGGGTGGTGGGGTCACATTTGTAAGTACAGTTGGGGTGGTGGGGTCACATTTGTAGGTACAGTTGGGGTGGTGGGGTCACATTTGTAGGTACAGTTGGGGTGGTGGGGTCACAGTTGTAGGTACAGTTGGGGTGGTGGGGTCACATTTGTAGGTACAGTTGGGGGTGGTGGGGTCACATTTGTAGGTACAGTTGGGGTGGTGGGGTCACATTTGTAGGTACAGTTGGGGGTGGTGGGGTCACATTTGTAGGTACAGTTGGGGGTGGTGGGGTCACATTTGTAGGTACAGTTGGGGGTGGTGGGGTGGTGGGGTCACATTTGTAGGTACAGTTGGGGGTGGTGGGGTGGTGGGGTCACATTTGTAGGTACAGTTGGGGGTGGTGGGGTCACATTTGTAGGTACAGTTGGGGGTGGTGGGGTCACATTTGTAAGTACAGTTGGGGTGGTGGGGTCACATATGTAGGTACTACGATTTGCTATGGATGGGAGTATGAGTCATTGACTGTGGGAGGAAGTGTGTAGTAGTTTAAGAGTGGTGTGTCACACATAGTAGAGTCTCACACATACATTGTAGGTGTGAGAGAGTTTATATGGGGTATGTCCTAAGTGAGAGATTATGTAGGGTATGTGTTTGAGGATGCTCTGAATGGGGGGGGGGGGGGGTGGAGTCGATAGATGAGGGGGAGGGGTGTCGTCGTTGTGTAAGTAAACAAAGTGGAGATTTTTATAGCAACCCTGGGTCTGTTAGCTAATGTTACTAGCAGAGTTCGATACTAGCAGAGTTCGATACTGGCAGAGTTCGATACTGGCAGAATTCGATACTGGCAGAGTTCGATACCGGCAGAGTTCGATACCGGCAGAGTTCGATACTGGTAGAGTTCGATACTGACAGAGTTCGATACTGGCAGAGTTCGATACTAGCAGAGTTCGATACTTGCAGAGTTCGATACATTATTAGCTTGTAACAGCTCAGATGTAGTTGGTACATAGCGTTTGGCGGGTGAGTTTTCAGGAAAAACACAAAGGTACATGTGTTGAAACTCATGTGACATACAGCCCACTATTGTGTTAAAGTTGTGACATACAGCCCACTATTGTGTTAATACTATTGTGACATACATCCCATTATTGTGTTAAAGTTGTGACATACAGCCCACTATTGTGTTAATACTGTTGTGACATACAGCCCACTATTGTGTTAATACTGTTGTGACATACAGCCCACTATTGTGTTAAAGTTGTGACATACAGCCCACTATTGTGTTAAAGTTGTGACATACAGCCCACTATTGTGTTGAAACTGTTGTGACATACAGCCCACTATTGACATGCAGCCCACTATTGTGCTAAAACTGTTGTGACATACAGCCCACTATTGTGCTAAAACTGTTGTGACATACAGCCCACTATTGTGCTAAAACTGTTGTGACATACAGCCCACTATTGTGTTAAAACTGTTGTGACATACAGCCCACTATTGTGTTCAAGTTGTGACATACAGCCCACTATTGTGTTAAAGTTGTGACATACAGCCCACTATTGACATGCAGCCCACTATTGTGTTTAAACTGTTGTGACATACAGCCCACTATTGTGTTCAAGTTGTGAAATACAGCCCACTATTGTGTTAAAACTGTTGTGACATACAGCCCACTATTGTGTTCAAGTTGTGACATACAGCCCACTATTGTGTTAAAATTCTTGTGACATACAGCCCACTATTGTGTTAAAGTTGTGACATACAGCCCACTATTGTGTTAAAGTTGTGACATACAGCCCACTATTGTGTTAAAGTTGTGACATACAGCCCACTATTGTGTTAAAGTTGTGACATACAGCCCACTATTGTGTTAAAGTTGTGACATACAGCCCACTATTGTGTTAAAACTGTTGTGAAACTGTCGTGTGTATTCACGAATCAATTATTCCGTGTGCTGTGATATCACCAGTTATCCGTCTCGTCGTGTTAACCAGCAGCATACAGTGCCACGCTTGACTGACCACCCATTTATTTTTACAGTCATGTTTTTTTATGCTAAAGCCAGTCACTAATCTAAAATTATAGCATCCAATCCACTTTTTTGTCCACCGCTGATGTGCTCTAGGTTGACGAGTTCTAAATTTAGAATGGGGAAATTCTTCTCAACATATTCATACGCGCAGTAGTCTAAAGCAAACATATTTAGGTCGACTATTTTTACAATTTACACCTCAAATATTTACCAAAATTCACGGCCAAACGTAATTTAACAATAAAAGTATAAAATACGTAATTTTTTTTAATAAATAAACTATGTTTGAATTGAGAACAACTCAGAGTTAAACGCTTATTCGTAAAAAAAAAACTGTGTTGTTTTTTTCTACGAAAAACTAACGCGGACAAAAAAAACTGCGACCAAATATCCCTGACATAACCCCAACTGCATGTCAGACAGACATCGTGACCTTGCTGTTTCCCCTCCTCCCCGCCAGACACATTCACCCAAGCAGGTCAATAACATTACAATGGAGAATGGACGATTCCACTTCCAACTGTCAGAGGGGTGCAGGGATTTAATAATAGTAACGTTAAAAAAAAGTTAGTGAGCAGTGTGTAAAGTTGATGACACAATGCAACTGTTTACAAACTGTAGTGAGTCCTCTTGACGGTTCGATTAGTTCGGCCCTCGTTAGTTTCCCTGTAATGAATCCATCGCTCGTGCGATCTATTTATATCGTGTGGGTATTTCTCCCAGTAGTATGTGTTGTCTGGTAGTTGGTACTTTCTGGTCCGTCTGGCTGGCGAGGGGTTACTCGGGGTCACGAGTCGTCGCTACAGTCGGGACTAGGCCACTGGGCTTGTTTTGGTGGCGTCCAGCGGGGGGAAGGGGGGTGTAAGTTAAGCGCTATAAAAAAATCCGGCGGGTGGGGGGCACGAAACTGCATGTGAGGGGGGAGGGGGTGGTGGTGGGAAAAGATGTCGCCCACTGCATACATGCCGTCTGCTGCATGTTCTCTGCTGCTAGTGGCGGGCTCCACATATCGGGTTCAGCACTTGAGCGTGTCCCGTGTGTCTCGCAGTGTAGCGTGTTCAGCACGGCAACACACAACTAGGCAGGTACAGTTCTACTCATGTTTGTGTTACCTATCATTATTGAGGATATGTCTGAGTGTATGTAAGGTGTGCTAGCTGAGGGCGGCCTGTGGTTTTCAGTTTTATGTGGGAGAATACGGTAAGAACAACAAACCCGCTCAACTGTTTGTAACTTTAAATTGTTTTCATCAACATTCACGAAATACATCGCAATAATTATTGAAATAAATCATTCGTATTTACATCAAATATACTGTAAAATATACTCATTGTTAATATAATCCGAATAACATAAAAAGCTTTCTTAACTTATAAATAAAATTAAAAAAAAACAACTTATTACAGTTTATTATAGCCGAGTGCTTCAAAATATATTTGAAAGGAATTTATTTACGACTACCGATTATATATATATATATATATATATATATATATATATATATATATATATATATATATATATATATATATATATATATATATATATATATATATATATATCATACAAGTAATTGTATATAGTGTTGAAGTTAATTACATGTGTGGCTATGTAGTTGACCCCTCATTACTGGATTGTTTAGTATTTATCTACCTCTTAAATTTAGTTCAATTGGGCAGTGATGTTCACTCTCAAGTGTTTTCTCTGTAATAATTAAATCCTAACAGTTCGTGTACAGCATGTACTAGTTAGTTAGTTAGTTAGTTAGTTAGGTAGTTGGTTAGTTAGTGTTTTTGGGAAGTGTTTGGGTTGTAACATTAGTAGGTTACGTTTAGCGTGTACTATTAATCGCGTAATATTAACTAGTAATATTTAGCGTGTAATATTTAGCGTGTACTATTACACGCTAAATATTAACTATTAATATTTAGTGTGTAATATTTAGCGTGTAATATTTAGCGTGTAATGTTAATCTCGTAATATTAACTTGTAATATTTAGCGTGTAATATTTATCGCGTAATATTAACTTGTAATATTTAGCTTGTAATATATACTGTGTTATATTTTGCGTGTAACATTTAGTTATAATATTTAGCGTGTAATATTGAGTGTGTTATTTTTATCGTGTATTATAAGCTTGTATTAATTTGTGTATAATATTTAGTGTATAATATTTAGCGTGTAATATTTAGTGTATAATATTTAGCATATAATATTTAGTGTATAATATTTAGCGTGTAATATTTATCGTGTAATATTTAGCGTGTACAATTTAGCGTGTAATATTAATTGTGTAACATTTATGGTGGATTGCTATCTCTAGCTGTGCCACCTAGTATTATAATCAGAGGTATTTACATCAGATCATATGTACAAAAGGTATTTGTAACATGTAAAGCTATAAAAACAAATGTGTTCATCAACTATGAACGAACAATTATCAATGTGTAAACTCACTTGAATGTGTGCCTTAACTTTGCTAATACCTGTTATTTAACTAATTAATTACACATACACCCGCCGGTAACGTTGATTAGTTAAACTAATTAATTACAAACACCCAAATTTTATGTCGGTATTGCTGTTAATGATTGCTTCTTATCAACTGTCAAACCAAAATTGTCAAACCAAAATTGTCAAACCAAAATTGTCAAACCAAAATTGTCACAACTAAACTATCATAAAAAAACACTTGTCATACAGGCACTTGTCATACAAAATCTAACGAAATAACATACATTCTTTGTACAATATACATGAAACATGAATACATAGCCTACAATCTTTGTACAATATACATGAACTATAAATTAAATAGGTACCATTATTATGCAATATTCATGAATTATAAATTAAATAGCATACCATCTTAAAACAATATTCATAAACTATAAATTAAATAGTGTACGATCTTAACACAATATTCGTCAGCTATAAATTAAATAGCCCACCTTTATTACACAATATTCTTAGCCAAAATAATACAATTTAAATGTTACCCAATATTATTTAACGAAGTTATAAAAATAACAAAACGAAATACATGTATTCAATAAAAATAATATTAACAAATCAGTTTAACCATAATTTATATAGGATTAACAAATCAGTTTAACCATAATTTATATAGGATTATAGAAAATGGCGTGACTTAGATTCTTAATTAAAGCGCACAATAAGTCATAGCCAAATAAATGTAACAAAATCACAGATGTGATTATAATACAATTATACAACGAAATCACAAATGTGATTATAATACAATTATACAACAAAATCACAAATGTGATTATACAATTATACTCCAAATAGGTTACACAAATGTAGAACCATAGACCACCACGTCATATGTCATGTGGCATAAATACTAGAAAGTCATGTGGCAGACATACCAGAATGTCATGTGGCATACATACCAGAATGTCATGTGGCATACATACATGACTTTAGGCAGATCAAATGACATGTGACATCTGTGTCAACACGTTCACACCACATGGTAACCCGCATGATGTCACTGGTCAGTCAGTCGAGCCAAACTCTGGTCAGTCAACGGTTTCACTACAAAAATTAAGATTTACCAACATTATTTAGTGATGTAATGTATGAGAATGTGTGGTTACGATAGGGCAGTAATATGAACGTTTAAACCATGACAATTTAATTCACACATAGATATGTGTATGTGAGTGTGTTTGTAAAAAACAAATGCAGACCCCCCCCCCCCTTAAAAAAACTATCAAACACCAGTAGAATGCAACACAAAAACTCTAGACATTAAACACCCCAGTAAACTCCCGCGGTAGATGAAAAGACTGACCAGTCGCCCTACGTCTTAACTTAATCAAATACAGGAAAACATTGACTGCCAAATTTGAAAACATTAAATTTATGTTGAACGTCACGCATACACATAAACTTAGGACTGAAAAACGTAATTTTAATTTTAAAAAGTTACAATGTATACACGCGTCTGGTGCATTTTTTATACGAAAAAAAAATATCAGAAAATGAAATAACGAACAAATTATCAGTGAATTAATGTTTCATTAAAATAACGAATGTAACATTTGTAGTGAGTGATAAATTAAAACTAAAATAACGAATTGGACAGTTTGAGTGAGTGATAAATTAAAACTAAAATAACGAATGGGACATACAGTTTGAGTGAGTGATGGATTAAAAACTAAAATAACGAATGGGACATACAGTTTGAGTGAGTGATGGATTAAAAACTAAAATAACGAATGGGACAGTTTGAGTGAGTGATGAATTAAAACTAAAATAACGAATGGAATAGTTGTAGTGAGTGATGAATTAAAACTAAAATAACGAATGGGACAGTTTGAGTGAGTGATGAATTAAAAATAAAATAACGAATGGGACATACAGTTGTAGTGAGTGATGAATTAAAAACTAAAATAACGAATGGAACAGTTGTAGTGAGTGATGAATTAAAAACTAAAATAGCGAATGGAATAGTTGTAGTGAGTGATGAATTAAAACTAAAATAACGAATGGGACAGTTTGAGTGAGTGATGAATTAAAAACTAAAATAACGAATGGGACATACAGTTTGAGTGAGTGATGAATTAAAAACTAAAATAACGAATGGGACATACAGTTGGAGTGAGTGATGAATGGGACATACAGTTTGAGTGAGTTATGAATTAAAAACTAAAATAACGAATGGGACATACAGTTGGAGTGAGTGATGAATGGGACATACAGTTGGAGTGAGTGATGGATTAAAACTAAAATAAAAGCCCGACCCCACGGGATATTTTTTCTATCAACCACCCGGCCTCCGCCGACCATCAAATCAATACATACCATTCCCCACCCCGCCCCTAGTGTTATACCTCCCCCCGTCGTCTGTCTTCCTCCCTCCCCCATTAGTCCCTAGTACTCCGCTGACTAGCAAGGTCACGTTATTCTTAGAGCGGCATCGATTAGAACCAATCAGTTTTTTCCTCCTAGTTAGCCGGTTATCCTGAAACTACAAGTTACTGTTAGATAGCCGGCTATACCAGTTTGTCGCGGACTATGTGGCTATATTTCCCATCTCACAAGGTACCGTGTCTTATCCGTCACTAGCTAGCCTTCATCACATCACTAGCTAGCATTCATCACTTCATGGTTTAGTTAGACTCTTCATTTGCTTGATTAGTAATTAGTGCGACAGATGCTAATGAGTAGGTTAGTTAAATAATAAAGAAACGCGTCATTATCATTATTTACCAACTCTTATTTCTATACCAAATAAAGATCAAACATCGGTAAAATAAATTAAGTCGATTATTTTATGCGTTGATATGGTTATGGTGACACGTTATATCTAGGTATAATTACTGTAACATTGTATATCTAGGTATAATTACTCTAACATTTTATTTTACATCTAGGTATAATTACTGTAACATTTTATATCTAGGTATAATTACTGTATCATTTTATATCTAGGTATAATTACTATAACATTTTATATCTAGGTATAATTACTGTAACAAGTTATATCTAGGTATAATTACTGTGTAAACTTTTTATATCTAGGTATAATTACTGAAAACTTTTTATATCTAGTATAATTACTGTATCATTTTATATCTAGGTATAATTACTATAACATTTTATATCTAGGTATAATTACTGTAACAAGTTATTTCTAGGTATAATTACTGTGTAAACTTTTTATATCTAGGTATAATTACTGAAAACTTTTTATATCTAGTATAATTACTGTAACATTTTATATCTAATAATAATTACTGTAATATTTTATATCTAGATGTAATTACTGTAAACGTTTATATCTAGGTATAATGACTGTAATATTTTATATCTAGGTATAATTACCGTCATATTTTATATCTAGTTATAATTACCGTAATATTTTATGTATTGGTATAATTATTGTAACGTGTTTTATTCTTGAAGTAGTTACAGAAAATTTGTTTTCTGGATATAATTACAGTACCATTTTATATCTAGTTACAACTACTGTAATATTATACATCTAGATATAACTACTGTAAAATTATATGTCTAGGTGTAATTTTTACAACACTTTAAATCTAATTATAATTACTGTAATATTTCTTATCCATGTATGGTTACTGTAAACATTTTCAAAGTATTATATGACCCGACGCTCTGTAAAGTTATAACTTAAAAAAAATATCAGAGTCGACTCGTCTAGCCGCTCCACTCTGCTGCACCTACTGTATCGAGACTGTCGTGGTTGTATGCGTCCTGTAGATATCCCCAGCGACAAGTCCTGGCAGTCGACTATCGCCTTCTAAAATTATTGTTGGGACAAAACTATTCTCTCATCAATGTCCACTTTAACATGTGCATGTTCAATTGACACTTACAAGGATGTGAAATGCTACCGGCTACACTTGATCAATTAAAATGCTACCGGCTACACTAGATCAAGTAAAATCCTACACGCTACTTCAGATAGTTAGATAAAAGTAAAATGCTACACGCTACACTAGATAGAGAAAAGTAAAATGCTACACGCTATATTACGTATTTAATGTGAAAGCTACCGGCTAGAGATGATACTAGTATGTATAAATCAGACCTTGTAGGCCTATATCATAAAGTCTAGTAGAGGACAAGACCTGGTTTATCATAAAGTCTAGTAGAGGACAAGACCTGGTTTATCATAAAGTCTAGTAGAGGACAAGACCTGGTTTATCATAAAGTCTAGTAGAGGACAAGACCTGGTTTATCATAAAGTCTAGTAGAGGACAAGACCTGGTTTATCATAAAGTCTAGTAGAGGACAAGACCTGGTTTATCATAAAGTCTAGTAGAGGACAAGACCTGGTTTATCATAAAGTCTAGTAGAGGACAAGACCTGGTTTATCATAAAGTCTAGTAGAGGACAAGACCTGGTTTATCATAAAGTCTAGTAGAGGACAAGACCTGGTTTATCATAAAGTCTAGTAGAGGACAAGACCTGGTTTATCATAAAGTCTAGTAGAGGACAAGACCTGGTTTATCATAAAGTCTAGTAGAGGACAAGACCTGGTTTATCATAAAGTCTAGTTGTTGTATGAGGTGGTTGTATGAGGTGATTGTATGAGGTGGTTGTGTGAGAAGGTTGTATGGACATGAGATTATGTTTATGGCGTTGGGGGGGGGGGGGGGCGGGGTTGAGTTGGTGGAAATATTGGGGAAGGGGGTAAGAGGATGGGAGAGCTAAGTAACGATTATTGCATTCATGGGAGAGGAGGATTATAATTTGCCCGTGTCTGTGTGTGGGTGTGTGTGTGTGGGGGGGGGGGGGGGGGTATCGCTTGTTCATGTGTGTAATAAAAAGTTTAGCTCCGTCATGGATCAGTAGATCCAAGTCCCAATAGATCCCAGTTTACAGATTGTATTGTGTCACGAGTTGTTCTATTAGTACAAACATCTTAGATCTAACAATGTGTAACAGTTTTGTATCACCAATACTGCTCACATATCACCAATACTGCTCACATACCACCAGTGTATCACCAATACTCACATACAACCAGTGTATCACCAATACTCACATACAACCAGTGTATCACCAATACTCACATGCAACCAGTGTATCACCAATACTACTCACATACAACCAGTGTATCACCAATACTACTCACATACAACCAGTGTATCACCAATACTCACATACCACCAGTGTATCACCAATCAGTATTACGTAACGCTAGAGTCCATGAACTACACAAATTTGTGTCAATAATATTTGATGACATTTTAATTTCAAGTCGATTCGCTGTATCGGTATTCGTTTGATACACAGTTGGGTTGGTTAAACATGGGTTGTCAGAGTTGGGTTGGTTAAACATGGGTTGTCAGAGTTGGGTTGGTTAAACATGGGTTGTCAGCAGTGGCGTAGCCAGAATCGTCTCAAGGGGGGGGTCCAATTTTTACCCGGGGACAAACTTTCGATTTGCACCCCCCCCCTCAAACTTTCGATTTGCACCCCCCCCCCTCAAACTTTCGATTTGCATCCCCCCCCTCAAACTTTCGATTTGCACCCCCCCCTCAAACTTTCGATTTGCATCCCCCCCCCCTCAAACTTTCGATTTGCACCCCCCCCCCCTCATACTTTTTCTATATACCGAGGGATCTATGGGGGGGGGGGGTTATGACCCCCCTAACCCCCCCTTGCCTACGCCACTGGTTGTCAGAGTTGGGTTGGTTAAACATGAGTTGTCACAGTTGGGTTGGTTAAACATGGGTTATCACAAAGGGTTTGTTAAACATTCGGTGTAAGTCATAAGTTAGGTTTATTATATGTTGGATTATTTTTATAATATGTTATATATAGTGTAACCATGTTCCATTTAGCTTTGTATGTTGGATTTACTTTAAAGAAATGAGTAATTATGTACCTAATCAACCTAATAGGTAGACTTAACGATTTTCATATCGGTGTGTATATGGTAGATTTGTGTGGTGTATGGTATATTTGTGTGATGTATGGTATATTTATGTGGTGTATGGTATATTTATGTGGTGTATGGTATATTTGTGTGGTGTATGGTATATTTGTGTGGCGTATGGTATATGTGTGTGGTGTATAAGTGGTGTGCTGGTCAAAAGGATATCTTTTTTAAATTTATATTTGATCGTGTAACTATAGTAACTCTAAAATCAGCTACAGTAAACATACACTAAAATTAGCTATTACTACAGTTAACGTTCACTAAAATTAGCTATTACTACAGTTAACGTACACTAAAATTAGCTATTACTACAGTAAACTTACACTAAAATTAGCTATTACTACAGTTAACTTACACTAAAATTAGCTATTACTACAGTTAACTTACACTAAAATTAGCTATTACTACAGTTAACTTACACTAAAATTAGCTATCACTACAGTTAACTTACACTAAAATTAGCTATTACTACATTTAACGTACACTAAAAGTAGCTATTACTACAGTAAACTTACACTAAAATTAGCTATTACTACAGTTAACGTACACTAAAATTAGCTATTACTACAGTTAACTTACACTAAAATTAGCTATTACTACAGTTAACTTACACTAAAATTAGCTATTACTACAGTTAACTTACATTAAAATTAGCTATTACTACAGTTAACTTACACTAAAATTAGCTATTACTACAGTTAACGTACACTAAAATTAGCTATTACTACAGTTAACTTACACTAAAATTAGCTATTACTACAGTTAACTTACACTAAAATTAGCTATTATGACAGTTAACTTACACTAAAGTTAGCTGTAATGTTCTCTGTTTTGATAGCTTTATTAATGTTTGGCAGCTACTTTATAAAACTATTTACACAATCTTTGATATTAGTATGAGCAGAGAACTGTGAAGTTTAATGAATCTGGTTATTTTTACTTTATTCAATTTAAACAATAACAGCTACAATTTTAATTGCATCAGCAATTAGTTGTATTCCACTAAATTAGTTGATTTGACTGAATTAACTTAAGTTCAATTTAATTGGTTTCGTTTATCTAAATTAAACTAATACGTTTTTAGTCTATACCGAAATCTTAGAATAATTTTAACTACAAATCTTGAGTTTCTCATCAACGTAAATAAATGTTTTCGCGGTCTTGTCCACGTGTACTGCTGAGTTCCATTTCCGGGTAGCGGAACAAGTTCCGAAGTTCTAACTAGCCGCTAATAATTAACCAAATTATTTTTAAAATGGGTAAACTAGTCATCTTTGTATCCACCCACATCGGTAGGTACACAATACCAGCGGTCTGACCACAGGTCCCACGCCTGACCACAGGTCCCACGTCTGACCACAGGTCCCACGTCTGACCATAGGTCCCACGTCTGACCACAGGTCCCACACCACAGGTCCCACGTCTGACCACAGGTCCCACACCACAGGTCCCACGTCTAACCACAGGTCCCACGTCTGACCACAGGTCCCACGTCTGACCATAGGTCCCACGTCTGACCACAGGTCCCACGTCTGACCACAGGTCCCACACCACAGGTCCCACGTCTGACCACAGGTCCCACACCACAGGTCCCACGTCTGACCACAGGTCCCACACCACAGGTCCCACGTCTGACCACAGGTCCCACACCACAGGTCCCACGTCTGACCACAGGTCCCACACCACAGGTCCCACGTCTAACCACAGGTCCCACGTCTGACCACAGGTCCCACGTCTGACCACAGGTCCCACACCACAGGTCCCACGTCTGACCACAGGTCCCACGTCTGACCACAGGTCCCACGTCTGACCATAGGTCCCACGTCTGACCACAGGTCCCACGTCTGACCACAGGTCCCACGTCTAACCACAGGTCCCACACCACAGGTCCCACGTCTAACCACAGGTCCCACGCCTGACCACAGGTCCCACGTCTAACCACAGGTCCCACGTCTGACCACAGGTCCCACGTCTGACCATCACAAACTGACCAGTGTCAGTACAACAGGACTGACGTCTGACCTTTGTTTACAGTCCTTAACCCAGTTACCTTGACCTGACCTGACCTGACCAGCTTCCTGGACTGTCCAGCTGCGAAAAACTCTGGTCCAGTTGACCTCAATGTGAGCCGCTCGTCACCGACCAGATTGTTTGTAATCAAGGGAGGGGGGGGTAGGGACAGGCCGATGGAGGGGGGAGGGGGTGAAGGGGGACAGGGCGAGTGGAGTGTAGAGAGCACAGGCCGAGGGGGAGTCAACAAGTATTTGTCAGGGGTTTTGTTTTCCAGGTAACCAGGTCAAATATTCCAGGTGGGCTTGAGGTCACGTGAGGTGAACTGAGTGGCGGGGTCAGCGTGACCTCAGCAAGGTCGAAACAAACGGAAAGCGTTAAACTGACCATACCAAGCCTATTGTAAAGCTGACCATAACTAGATTATTATAAAACTGACCATAACTAGCCTATTGTAAAACTGACCATAACTAGCCTATTGTAAAACTGACCATACCAAACCTATTATAAAACTGACCATAACTAGCCTATTGTACCGTAGACTAACCTGATTGAGCGAATGTCTGTTTTACTCTTATTTTTTAAATGTCCAGTCATTTCAATCTGCGGCTAAATAAAATCGTGAGCTAACGACGGCCTTTTGCAGCATCCGGCACTGATGACATCATCGGAGGTCACGTGACGTAGGTCATGGAGAGTAGTAGGGGGGGGTCAACAACTTTTGGACTGTAGGGGAGGGGGAGGGGTCAACAACTTTTGGACTGTAGGGGAGGGGGAGGGGTCAACAACTTTTGGACTGTAGAGGCGGGGGGGGGGGTGTTGAAAATAGCCTAAAAAACCAACCTCGGCTAACAGTAGTGTGCACCCTACACCTCCATAGTACGGTCATTTGATTCTAGAAAAACCTACAGCTGAAGATGGATTCTAACGCCTACAAAATGTCACCGAATTCTCTCATAACACATCCGTGTTTTATTTTTTTTTTTAAAAACAATTTGAAAAAAATATTAGAAAACAATTTATAAAAAATATAAGAAAACAATTGAAACATGTAGATGTACGTGATGAGTCAGTAGCCGACATGTACGGCAGGCGGCGGCCATTAAGGCATATAACGTAAGGGAATATCAAACAGAAAATTTGCTTTCGGATTTTTTATCATTGGGAAAACTATTTGTATTTTTTAAAGCAAATAAAACATAAGCCTAAGTAAGCTCTAAATGGCATGTAACATCTGTCTACAGCAGGGAGGTAACTCACCAACCAACTGGAACACTGGGCGTCGTATAACAGCGTCGTATAACAAACTATTACATCAGTCATAATGAGCTTTTTATTGTATCTACGTTCTATGTAGCCTACAATTTCTTTGTGAGATGGTGTGTTCGATGTGTAGTGTGTTCGATGTGTAGTGTGTGTTTGTAGTGTGTAGTGGTGTGCCGGATGCTGGTATAACGCTAGTGTGTAATGTGTTTGTAGGGCATGTAATATGTAAGTGTATGTGAGGTAGTAGTGTAACTGTGGTGTGTGTGTGTATGTAGGTGTATGTGTCTTAGTGTGTGTGTGTATGTGTGGACACATTTAACTGTAGTTGGAACAGTTTCCTAGAATATAGCTAGCTAGGTTATAGTTATGGTACAGTTGGTTATGGTACAGTTGGTTATGGTACAGTTGGTTATGGTACAGTTGGTTATGGTACAGTTGGTTATGGTACAGTTGGTTATGGTACAGTTGTTTATGGTACAGTTGTTTATGGTACAGTTGGTTATGGTACAGTTGGTTATGTTATATTTTACTCTACTGATCGCATAAGAAAACGTGACTGTCCCACGAATTTCACCACAAGACTTGAAGAATTCAGACGTCTTCCTTGTCTTATGTGTGGGAGGGGCATGTCTTATGTGTGGGAGGGGCACTATTTAACTGGCTTAAACGCTTTTATGTTGATTGCTTTTTAATTAGCACTTTTGTAGACAATAACCACACGTTCTAATTAAAGTAATGGTACTCAAAATATTTTATTTTTCCAGTCACATCCAAACTTTTGATAAAACTATTTAAATTGTCCGTAGATGATGTGAAATAACACTACGGTTTCAGCCACGATAATATTCAGTAGTGGTTCAACGATTTTATTTTATGGTACTGTCTAGACAGGTGAATTTTCCCAGTCAACCACACATACACATACCTACACACACACATTATATATATATATATATATATATATATATATATATATATATATATATATATATATATATATATATATATATATGTGTGTGTGTGTGTGTGTGTGTGCGTGTGTGTATAGGTATATGTATATAACGATACAAATATATAGAATGTTAAAAATGTCTGCGTGTCAGTTTCCATAGATGGTACACAGGCCGGCTACCCACCAAAGTATTTTTTTAGCTCCATCTTTTTAAAAAAGTACCGGCAACAGTTAGTGCCTGAACTAGGAAAATCGATCCAGTCCAAGTTGGTCTCGGGTCACGGTGACCTACTGGTCTCTTCAAGTAATTTATTGCACTGAAACCCAGACTTACAACTGGGCTTATCTCTCGTGACGGTCTGACCCCCACCCTTCGACAACAATCCCCCACCCCTACCCCCTGACTTGCCCGACCCAGCACGTCTAGTGAGAGGGGAAAAAATCCGCCATTTTTTTAAAAGTAACTTAACGGACGATAACCCAGTATGTAGGTCAACCAGTTGTGTCCGACATAGTACTACTGTCGCCAGTGACGTCAGCGGTGGTTCTCGTGCTGCTCAGGGCAGCATTGACAGACAACCACAGACTACAACCACAACCACAACCACAACCACAACCACAGACCACAACCACAGACCACAGACCACAACCACAGACCACAACCACAGACCACAACCACAGACCACAACCACAGACCACAACCACAGACCACAACCACAGACCACAACCACAGAAGACAACCACAGACACCCATAGACGGCAGCCACATACGACAACTACAGACCACAACCACATACGACAACCACATACGACAACCACAGGTTATAAAGTAAACACAGGAACATAGTGTCGCTATGATATGAATAATAAATCCTCATAAATTAAAACAAGATGTCCGTTAACCATTTAAACACATAGACCATACACTTCGAAGGGCTTATCAGAAAATGCTCCCTTGCTAAATACAGTTCTCATACTATCGTGTCTCTGTACATGTGGGCTTGCTAAATACAGTTCTCATACTATCGTGTCTCTGTACATGTGGGCTTGCTACATACACGTCTCATACTATCGTGTCTCTGTACATGTGGGCTTGCTAAATACAGTTCTCATACTATCGTGTCTATGTATCTAGAGTCTTGCTACATACACGTCTCATACTATCGTGTCTATGTATCTAGAGTCTTGCTACATACACGTCTCATACTATCGTGTCTATGTATCTAGAGTCTTGCTACATACACGTCTCATACTATCGTGTCTCTGTACATGTGGGCTTGCTACATACACGTCTCATACTATCGTGTCTCTGTACATTTGGGCTTGCTACATACACGTCTCATACTATCGTGTCTATGTACATGTGGGCTTGCTACATACACGTCTCATACTATCGTGTCTCTGTACATGTGGGCTTGCTACATACACGTCTCATACTATCGTGTCTCTGTACATGTGGGCTTGCTACATACACGTCTCATACTATCGTGTCTATGTACATGAGGTACGCGCTACTTATAGGGATATTTATTTTTAACTTAAATTTCTGCAGTCAAAAATTTTAAAAGTAAAATGTAGGACATATAATACAATAAAATGTTCCTCAAGTTGAATGAGTTATTGAACGGTCGTTGATTATTTGAGTGTTGTTATAGCGTAGGCTACTATTTGAATGTTGCTGTAGCGTAGGCTACTATTTGAGTGTTGTTGTAGCGTAGGCTACTATTTGAATGTTGTTGTAGCGTAGGCTACTATTTGAATGTTGTTGTAGCGTAGGCTACTATTTGAATGTTGTTGTAGCGTTACAACTTTGTTCAAATCTCACTACCGGTCAAAAATAAAATCTGGATACTAATTTTATTTTAGTCTTACCATGTTTCAATTCTTTCCATTATTCTACCTTTACTTCTAATTTAATCTTCCTTCCAACATTACGTAAACATATTTTAGCGAAGACGTTTTTACATGCAATTATTCTCCAAAAATCTTAGTCTGGTCTCATATAAATGGTCTGACAAATTGTAAGTTGGGTACCATTCAGTAATACATGCCACGATTTTGTGGACTGTATTTTAAAACGTTGACGTTAAGGCATGATGAATATTTCCAGTTAAGATGTGGCAAGTGTATCTAACTGTTCGTGTGTAGTGGTCTCCACACATCTGCCCACCACTGTCCACACTTCTGCCCACCACTGACCACACGTGTGCTTGCCTAAAATTTCACATTTCTTTAGTGGTTGTCCTGTGGCCGCACAATTATTTCAGAAATCTATTTAACGCGAAACGAAATTCATTAGCACATGCCCGTTGGGCGTGGAATCCATTTTGTTGATTTATCGGTTACAATCGGCGGCCATGTGTCCCCCGGTACATCCTTATTTCTGAAGACGTTGGCCGCCCCCTCCCCCACCCCGATCTCCCCAGGGTAGAGGAGCTTCGTGGTAAATAAAAAATCTGAACATTATCCCTCTTTTTATGCGAACATGTATATATATATATATATATATATATATATATATATATATATATATATATATATATATATATATAGATAGATAGATAGATAGATAGATAGGCATATATATATATATATATATATATAATGTGTGTGATCGTGTGTTGAAGGGTGTATAGATAGTTGCTGAATGTACGTCTAATGACAATTTGAGTAAGTCCAGTCCGAAAAGACCACACCCATGTCCAGCCACCCATGTCCAGCCACCCATGTCCTCCAGCCACCCATGTCCAGCCACCCATGTCCAGCCACCCATGTCCAGCCACCCATGTCCAGCCACCCATGTCCAGCCACCCATGTCCAGCCACCCATGTCCAGCCACCCATGTCCAGCCACCCATGTCCAGCCACCCATGTCCAGCCACCCATGTCCAGCCACCCATGTCCAGCCACCCATGTCCAGCCACCCATGTCCAGCCACCCAAGTCCAGCCACCCATGTCCAGCCACCCATGTCCAGCCACCCATGTCCAGCCACCCATGTCCAGCCACCCATGTCCAGCCACCCATGTCCAGCCACCCATGTCCAGCCACCCATGTCCAGCCACCCATGTCCAGCCACCCATGTCCAGCCACCCATGTCCAGCCACCCCTGTCCAGCCACCCATGTCCAGCCACCCATGTCCAGCCACCCATGTCCAGCCACCCATGTCCAGCCACCCATGTCCAGCCACCCATGTCCAGCCACCCATGTCCAGCCACCCATGTCCTCCAGCCACCCATGTCCAGCCACCCATGTCCAGCCACCCATGTCCAGCCACCCATGTCCAGCCACCCATGTCCAGCCACCCATGTCCAGCCACCCATGTCCAGCCACCCATGTCCAGCCACCCATGTCCAGCCACCCATGTCCAGCCACCCATGTCCAGCCACCCATGTCCAGCCACCCATGTCCAGCCACCCATGTCCAGCCACCCATGTCCAGCCACCCATGTCCAGCCACCCATGTCCAGCCACCCATGTCCAGCCACCCCTCGTTCCGTCCCGTCTCGTACAGGGGAGAGAACACTCCCGCCACCTTCTGACTTGTATTCGATCTCTACCGCTCGAGTGAAGAGTTCAATCAAGCGTAAACTGATTAGTTCCCTAACTAGCAGACAATTCCCGCCCGAGCGCGGGAAACAAAAGGATTCCATCTGCAGCAGACGACAGCACAGCGCACGTGACTTCAAAGACTGGACGCATTATTCTCTTAGCGGGATCAAGAAAGCTTTAATTGAATTTGTTTATAGACGTCCAAAGTTTCTCGACATCCAGTTGAAAACCAACAAAGTTTCTCACTTTTTACATAGCTGGGAAAACCATTTTTACTGAAGTAACCTTTGGCTATGTTCAAACATTTACAGCTTGTCTGAGTGCTACCCCTACATATCTAAATGGATACAAATCTAATAGTCTAGAATCTAAATGGATACAAATCTAGTCGTCTAGAATCTAAATGGATACAAATCTAATAGTCTAGAATCTAAATGGATACAAATCTAGTCGTCTAGAATCTAAATGGATACAAATCTAATCGTCTAGAATCTAAATGGATACTAATCTAGTCGTCTAGAATCTAAATGGATACAAATCTAATCGGCTAGAATCTAAATGGATACAAATCTAGTCGTCTAGAATCTAAATGGATACAAATCTAATCGTCTAGAATCTAAATGGATACAAATCTAGTCGTCTAGAATCTAAATGGATACAAATCTAGTCGTCTAGAATCTAAATGGATACAAATCTAATCGTCTAGAATCTAAATGGATACAAATCTAGTCGTCTAGAATCTAAATGGATACAAATCTAATAGTCTAGAATCTAAATGGATACAAATCTAATCGTCTAGAATCTAAATGGATACAAATCTAGTCGTCTAGAATCTAAATGGATACAAATCTAATAGTCTAGAATCGAAATGCCTACAAACCCAGTCGTCTAGAATCTAAATGATACATAAAACACTCAGTTTAAAACTACAGCCGTATACAAATTTAGAAATCTGAAAACATATCTATACTATATTCTATACCTTTACAAATCTAAATTTTAAAAATCTTTAAAAAATTAATTTTCTGAATGAATAGCGTAAAAAACGAGATACCTAAAATTCTAAATGTTTGCAAATCTAGATGTCTAAAATTCTAAATTTTTAGAAATCTAAATGTCTAAAATTCTAAATGTTTAGAAGTCTAAATATCTAAAATTCTAAATGTTTAGAAATCTAAATATCTAAAATTCTAAAGGTTTGGAAATCTAAATGTCTAAAATTCTAAATGTTTAGAAATCTAAATGTCTAAAATTCTAAATGTTTGCAAATCTAGATGTCTAAAATTCTAAATTTTTAGAAATCTAAATGTCTAAAATTCTAAATGTTTAGAAATCTAAATATCTAAAATTCTAAAGGTTTGGAAATCTAAATGTCTAAAATTCTAAATGTTTAGAAATCTAAATGTCTAAAATTCTTAATGTTTGGAAATCTAAATGTCTAAAATTCTAAGTGTTTAGAAATCTAAATGTCTAAAATTCTAAATGTTTGCAAATCTAGATGTCTAAAATTCTAAATGTTTGCAAATCTAGATGTCTAAAATTCTAAATGTTTGAAAATCTAAATGTCTAAAATTCTAAATGTTTGGAAATCTAAATGTCTAAAATTCACAATATTTGTAAACCTACATGTCTAAAATTCACAATGTTTGTAAACCTAAATTCTAAAATTCGAAATGTTTTGTAAACCTAAATGTCTAAAATTCACAATATTTGTAAAGCTAAATGTCTAAAATTCACAATGTTTGTAAACCTAAATGTCTAAAAATCACAATGTTTGTAAACCTAAATGTCTAAAATTCTAAATATTTGGAAATGTCTAAAATTCTGTATGAAAAAAAAATGTGTCATCTAAAAATAGGAAAACATTGATGCCTGTAATCCCTGTTATACGCGGCATAAATTAAAGAAGTTCTTCTCAATGTGTCTCCGGCTCCAGTAGAGCCGTGTGTCTGGGCTCCAGTAGAGCCGTGTGTCTCTGGGCTCCAGTAGAGCCGTGTGTCTCTGGGCTCCAGTAGAGCCGTGTGTCTCTGGGCTCCAGTAGAGCCGTGTGTCTCTGGGCTCCAGTAGAGCCGTGTGTCTCTGGGCTCCAGTAGAGCCGTGTGTCTCTGGGCTCCAGTAGAGCCGTGTGTCTCTGGGCTCCAGTAGAGCCGTGTGTCTCTGGGCTCCAGTAGAGCCGTGTGTCTCTGGGCTCCAGTAGAGCCGTGTGTCTCTGGGCTCCAGTAGAGCCGTGTGTCTCTGGGCTCCAGTAGAGCCGTGTGTCTCTGGGCTCCAGTAGAGCCGTGTGTCTCTGGGCTCCAGTAGAGCCGTGTGTCTCTGGGCTCCAGTAGAGCCGTGTGTCTCTGGGCTCCAGTAGAGCCGTGTGTCTCTGGGCTCCAGTAGAGCCGTGTGTCTCTGGGCTCCAGTAGAGCCGTGTGTCTCTGGGCTCCAGTAGAGCCGTGTGTCTCTGGGCTCCAGTAGAGCCGTGTGTCTCTGGGCTCCAGTAGAGCCGTGTGTCTCTGGGCTCCAGTAGAGCCGTGTGTCTCTGGGCTCCAGTAGAGCCGTGTGTCTCTGGGCTCCAGTAGAGCCGTGTGTCTCTGGGCTCCAGTAGAGCCGTGTGTCTCTGGGCTCCAGTAGAGCCGTGTGTCTCTGGGCTCCAGTAGAGCCGTGTGTCTCTGGGCTCCAGTAGAGCCGTGTGTCTCGGGCTCCAGTAGAGCCGTGTGTCTCTGGGCTCCAGTAGAGCCGTGTGTCTCTGGGCTCCAGTAGAGCCGTGTGTCTCTGGGCTCCAGTAGAGCCGTGTGTCTCTGGGCTCCAGTAGAGCCGTGTGTCTCTGGGCTCCAGTAGAGCCGTGTGTCTCTGGGCTCCAGTAGAGCCGTGTGTCTCTGGGCTCCAGTAGAGCCGTGTGTCTCTGGGCTCCAGTAGAGCCGTGTGTCTCTTGGCTCCAGTAGAGCCGTGTGTCTCCAGGAGAATTGTTGCGCCGCTAACACCACACGCAGAAATTGTTGACACCGTACGGCCGTGTCCGAACAACAGCGGGAACTTGTGGAGACAATGTGTCAACATTTGTTAACAAAGTGTCAACATTTGTTAACAAACGGCTCGCTTGTTGTACAGGGGGTCGTCACACAATTGATCATAGGTGGGCGGG
Source organism: Physella acuta (assembly GCF_028476545.2). NCBI lineage: Eukaryota > Metazoa > Mollusca > Gastropoda > Physidae > Physella > Physella acuta. The sequence continues at coordinate 69,139 of NW_026732952.1, read as the reverse complement.
GGATTGTAGGAAAAAAAGTCACAGGAAAAAAAAACACAGGAAAAAAAAACACAGAAAAAAAGTCACAGGAAAAAAAGTCACAGGAAAAAAAGTCACAGGAAAAAAAGTCACAAATATATATTTGCATGATATTTGTTAATACTTTTATGTATTAAATATTTAGAGAGTGTAAATTAACTTAGGATTAATTAAATGTAAAGTAATGTGTGAAGGCTGTATACACATATACATTTTTTTTAATTCGTCTAAAAATATTTATTATGAAGTATGTAGATTGTAATTATTTTAAATTTAAGATTAGTAGAATTTAAAAGAAGTCCACGTTTTTCATCGTGTTTTTTTTTTAAAAATACCAATATTAAATTACCGTGAAATGGTGAGTTCATATGACTTGCTGCCCTCACCTCATGGCAACAATAGTTATGTTTAGTTCAACCACCTTTACTGCCCACATTTATCACGCTCATTACATAACAAAACTTAGGATCAAAACAGAAAGCCGACAAGGTTCAAAGGCTGTCAGTGACGCATAACGTCAACAACACAAAATATGTTCGGACAATGCCTACTGAGGAGAGGCCGACCAGAGAATAGCCTATGCAAAATGTGCCTAAATTTCTTTTATAAATAACTTTTCTACCGTGTATTTAACTAAATACGTAACAAAAGTTGAGATTAGTGTGTTAATTATCTTAGAGTATTTTTACTTACAATTGTTATAAATCATAATGCTTTGAACGTCTATAAATAATTTACGCTATAAAAAAATACAACCCACGACAATAAATATACAAAATTTTACAATTCTTAACAAATTAATAAAAATATTTCTAAAAAGATTTTGTGACTTTTTTTCTGTGACTTTATTTCTGTGACTTTTTTTCCGATAAAATTTTTCCACTGTGACTTTTTTTCTGTGACTTTTTTTCCTAGCAAAAACTGTGACTTTTTTTCTGTGTTTTTTTTTCCTGTGACTTTTTTTCCGTTTACCGGGCGGGGGGGGGGGGGGTTACGTGGGGGAAGGGGGGTGCCATAGAATTATTGGTAGGTTGTGTGGGGTTGTAACATAATTGATCATCTTCGGGTTGTACAGGGGGCTGGGTTGTCAGACTGAAGATTTATTGGCACTTTACAGCACATAGTGTGTAGCACATCACGTTAGGGCAGAGCACAGCTAGACAGACGGACAGACCCGCAAAAAGATGACTGTAGACGAGTAATTGTATTCAGCGAGAGAGACAAAGGTTGGAACATTACTGTAAGACGTAAGACTCTGTTTCAGAGTAACCTAAAATACAAACTTATGGACATTGGTCTAACTTCTGCCTACATTAGCGGGACCTTTCACCGGTCTACCTTAGCTGTAGCTATATGACCTTCTAAAATTATTAATCTAAAACTTGCAAGTTTTGAAAGATCATCATGTTCCGATTTATTAGCAAAGTTAATACCTCAGTTAATCAGCCAAATTACTTAGAGAAATCTTTACTACTGTGCATACATGTATCAAACCGTCACTACCATCCCTATCGTCACTACCGTCATCTCAAACGTCATCGTACACGCGCACATGTCGGGGGTGAGTGATAGCACGCATTTAAAACCACTAAATTATAAACCACTTAAAGCATCATATGATTCGGACCTCACCTGAATCCGTCATACACCAGGTGTGTTGGTCATACACCAGGTGTGTTGGTCATACACCAGGTGTGTTGGTCATACACCAGGTGTGTTGGTCATACACCAGGTGTGTTGGTCATACACCAGGTGTGTTGGTCATACACCAGGTGTGTCGGTCATACACCAGGTGTGTCGGTCATACACCAGGTGTGTCGGTCATACACCAGGTGTGTCGGTCATACACCAGGTGTGTTGGTCATACACCAGGTGCGTTGGTCATACACCAGGTGTGTTGGTCATACACCAGGTGTGTTGGTCATACACCAGGTGTGTCGGTCATACACCAGGTGTGTTGGTCATTTGGCATACACCAGATAAAGCGAGGCAGGTATTGACTCGCTTGTTCCATGATGAATGAGCCCTCGTGTCACACATGGCTCTGATAAGTGTACGTCTCAGTTGGAATCGAACCCGAGTTGTAATGAGCCACCCTAAGAGCTAGTATCTAGCTGTGTGGTTGTAATACTAGCTAGGACATACACGTCCTATAAGGACATACAACACGTGCTACTAGCTAGTCGCGAGGACATACAACACGTCTTCGTGACACGAGAAGCACCCCAGCAACGCACGACGCAGTGTGACCTACAAGTAGGAAATCTACTCACGTTCTTGAACTCACACAAAGCGTCTCGCTTTGACAAAGGTCAATGTCGTTTTCGCGGAAAGTAAGTTCAAAATCAAGGATGTTTCTGTTTTTAGAAAATTAATCTGGGTAAGTTTTGAAGATTAGATAACTAGTTTAACAAGTTCAAGGTTGTTGTTTTTCATGCCGTATCAGGAGCGTATCACATGAAAGCGTTGCTATCTGTATGATCGCGGTGTCCGTATGATGGCGGTGTACGGTGACCGCTGTCAGTGGTCAGACGAGACTCGGATCAAAAGTTGAGCTCTAGAGTGTGACAGTTGTCAAAAGTTGAGCTCTAGAGAGTGACAGTTGTCAAAAGTTGAGCCCTAGAGTGTGACAGTTGTCAAAAGTTGAGCTCTAGAGAGTGACAGTTGTCAAAAGTTGAGCCCTAGAGTGTGACAGTTGTCAAAAGTTGAGCCCTAGAGTGTGACAGTTGTCAAAAGTTGAGCCCTAGAGTGTGACAGTTGTCAAAAGTTGAGCCCTAGAGTGTGACAGTTGTCAAAAGTTGAGCTCTAGAGTGTGACAGTTGTCAAAAGTTGAGCTCTAGAGAGTGACAGTTGTCAAAAGTTGAGCCCTAGAGTGTGACAGTTGTCAAAAGTTGAGCTCTAGAGAGTGACAGTTGTCAAAAGTTGAGCTCTAGAGTGTGACAGTTGTCAAAAGTTGAGCTCTAGAGAGTGACAGTTGTTTGAGGTTATGGGAGCAGCAACTTATGTTATAGACTATAGACAGACCCATGCTATGCCCTAATTAGACGTTAAGATGATGTGGTTGTTGTGTTAGACCAGACCAAGGTCTCTTATATAAACGTGTAGTGGACACTTAGTGTGGGAAATACAGAAATAATAAAAGTTAGATACTGATGTAGTGTTGACTGATGTAAGCACATATGTAAGCGTTGACTGATGTAAGCACATATATAGCGTTGACTGATGTAAGCACATCTGTAAGCGTTGACTGATGTAAGCACATCTGTAAGCGTTGACTGATGTAAGCACATCTGTAAGCGTTGACTGATGTAAGCACATATGTAAGCGTTGACTGATGTAAGCACATATGTAAGCGTTGAATGATGTAAGCACATATGTAAGCGTTGAATGATGTAAGCACATATGTAAGCGTTGACTGATGTAAGCACAGATGTAAGCGATGACTGATGTAAGCGTTGACTGATGTAAGCACATATGTAAGCGGTGACTGATGTAAGCACATATGTAAGCGTTGACTGATGTAAGCACATATGTAAGCGTTGACTGATGTAAGCACATCTGTAAGCGTTGACTGATGTAAGCACATATGTAAGCGTTGACTGATGTAAGCACATCTGTAAGCGTTGACTGATGTAAGCACATCTGTAAGCGTTGACTGATGTAAGCACATATGTAAGCGTTGACTGATGTAAGCACATATGTAAGCGTTGACTGATGTAAGCACATATGTAAGCGTTGACTGATGTAAGCACATATGTAAGCGTTGACTGATGTAAGCACATATGTAAGCGTTGACTGATGTAAGCACATATGTAAGCGTTGACTGATGTAAGCACATATGTAAGCGTTGACTGATGTAAGTACATATGTAAGCGGTGACTGATGTAAGCGTTGACTGATGTAAGTACATATGTAAGCGGTGACTGATGTAAGCGTTGACTGATGTAAGCACATATGTAAGCGTTGACTGATGTAAGCACATATGTAAGCGTTGACTAATGTAAGCACATATGTAAGCGTTGACTGATGTAAGCACATATGTAAGCGTTGACTGATGTAAGCACATATGTAAGCGTTGACTGATGTAAGCACATATGTAAGCGTTGACTGATGTAAGCACATATGTAAGCGTTGACTGATGTAAGCACATATGTAAGCGTTGACTGATGTAAGCACATATGTAAGCGTTGACTGATGTAAGCACATATGTAAGCGTTGACTGATGTAAGCACATATGTAAGCGTTGACTGATGTAAGCACATATGTAAGCGTTGACTGATGTAAGCACATATGTAAGCGTTGACTGATGTAAGCACATATGTAAGCGTTGACTGATGTAAGCACATATGTAAGCGTTGACTGATGTAAGCACATATGTAAGCGTTGACTGATGTAAGCACATATGTAAGCGTTGACTGATGTAAGCACATATGTAAGCGTTGACTGATGTAAGCACATATGTAAGCGTTGGCTGATGTAAGCACATATGTAAGCGTTGACTGATGTAAGCACATATGTAAGCGTTGACTGATGTAAGCACATATGTAAGCGTTGACTGATGTAAGCACATATGTAAGCGTTGACTGATGTAAGCACATATGTAAGCGTTGACTGATGTAAGTACATATGTAAGCGGTGACTGATGTAAGTACATATGTAAGCGGTGACTGATGTAAGCGTTGACTGATGTAAGCACATATGTAAGCGTTGACTGATGTAGTTGTGAACTTGAGTGAAAGAGTTGTGAGGCCACGTCTAAATGAACCCAAAGTTCGCGAGTGTGTTTGGAGCTAGGGGGGGGGGGGGGAGGTGAAGGGAGGGGGGTGACAGTTGGCTTTAGTAGGCCTGGTTCTTCTCACATGTAGGGGACTGATTAAAAGTGAAACCGTTTTTTTTATGTCGTCTGCTAAAAATGTTTGAACGTTTTTTGTCTGCTATCCCGGTGTTATCGCATGTTTAATATAACTCAGTATTTACCCAGAGATTTTTGTATCGAATCTTTTCTCTACCTTAGTTGTGGCCCTCTAATTAACAGCCTAGGTACTACATCAAAGGGGTGAATCGGTACAGGGGGCTTGTTCCACGATTGAATGGGGGGGGGGTGAAGACCCTATATGCGTGTATGTGTGTGTGTGTCTATGTGTGTGTCTGTGTGTGTGTCTGTGTGTGTGTGTCTGTCTGTGTGTGTGTGTGTGTGTCTGTCTGTCTGTATGTGTGTGTCTGTGTGTGTGTGTGTCTGTCTGTCTGTGTGTGTTGTGGTTGTGTGACTTTGTGTAACTAGTTGTAATGACGCCATGAATGCCAATCTAATCGGGTCCAATGTAGTTCTGTATGCGCCAGTGTGTTGCGACAAGACAATTATATGACATCAACATGAAAACAACTTGATATCAAGATGACAACATGATGACAACATGATGACAACAACATGGCAACGTCTTGGTTGTTGATGCGCTATAACATCTTAGACTCAAGTAATTAATTCTTGCGTCCAGTCAAGATAGTGTTGTTGGCGTGTGTCCGGTGTGTTGGCGTGGGTCCGATGGTGTTGGTATGGGTATAGTAATGGTAGTGTTGGCGTGGATCCAGTGGTGTTGGCGTCGGTACGGTGGTGTTGTTGGTATGGGTATAGTAATGGTAGTATTGACTTGGATTTCGGTGGTGTTGTTGGCGTCGGTACGGTGGTGTTGGTGGCGTGGAAAAGTACATGCTAATACCAATGACCCAGCGGAGGTTAAAGGTCAGTGTCCTACTTACAGCTATCAGCGAGTTAGTACCAATGTCTTTAAGCTAACAGTACTTGCGGCTATATTTGACCTGTCGTCTGTCGTGTCGATGTCGTAAATCGCGGTACCTAAGAACGAGGCCAAAAACCTTGAGGGACAAGTTGGTCAAACGATTCACGACACGGCTCCAGGCATGACTTGCCGTAAGTGTATTGGTAGGTCACCGCGACCGTGTAGCAATAGGTCACGTGGTCCAGTATTGGTGTCAGCCCGTGTGTGTGGTCAGATGGTCAGAGTTACACTTAGGCACAGCATAACCTCGCGACCTGGCGCCGTGTATGTCAAATCTATCGATAATGCTGCTGATAAAATCATCAAATATTCAATTCGTTGAGGTCGTGTAAGATTTATTAACACAGTTTAGCCAATAACTCACTCGTACAATGATTGACAGCTTCACACACACACACACACACATCTTTGCAGATATATATATATATATATATATATATATATATATATATATATATATATATATATATATATATATATATATATATATATAGAATTGAAGTGTTATTTGAGAATGACTTCCGGGGTTAAACTGTTTATTCCACGTTCAACAGCGAACTATTGCAGATTTTTTAAACTAACCAGAAGCACTCGTGTAACAAAAGCTATCTAACCGGCGTGACGTCATGAGGTCAAGTACTGAAGCAGGTGTTGGACCCCCCCCCCCCCCCGGCACTAATGCCCCAGTATATTTGTCACGGACTAGTGAGCAGGTCACATTAGCATACCTAGGGTCACATCAGTTAGGTCACAACAGTTGGGTCACAACGGCTAGGGTCACAACTGCTTGGGTCACATCAACTCGGGTCAACTATCAACCATCCAGTCAGTGGTTAACGTGATGTCACCACATTCAGCCAAACCTACAACCGAGATGGGTGCCGTCAACTTGTGTGATAACTATCACTAGCTGCGGTATTTTTGTTGACGTTAGCTGAGGTATTTTTGTTGACATTAGCTGCGGTATTTTTGTTGACATTAGCTGCGGTATTTGTGTTGACATTAGCTGCGGTATTTGTGTTGACATTAGTTGCGGTATTTTTGTTGACATTAGCTGCGGTATTTTTGTTGACGTTAGCTGAGGTATTTTTGTTGACATTAGCTGCGGTATTCTTGTTGACATTAGCTGCGGTATTTTTGTTGACATTAGTTGCGGTATTCTTGTTGACATTAGCTGCGGTATTTGTGTTGACATTAGCTGCGGTACTTTTGTTGACACTAGCTGCGGTATTTTTGTTGACATTAGCTGCGGTATTTTTGTTGACATTAGTTGCGGTATTTTTGTTGACATTAGCTGCGGTAATTTTGTTGACATAAGCTGCGGTATTTTTGTTGACATTAGATGCGGTATTTTTGTTGACATTAGCTGCGGTAATTTTGTTGACATTAGCTGCTGTATTTGTGTTGACATTAGCTGCGGTATTTTTGTTGACATTAGCTGCGGTATTTTTGTTGACATTAGCTGCGGTATTTGTGTTGACATTAGCTGCGGTATTTGTGTTGACATTAGTTGCGGTATTTTTGTTGACATTAGCTGCGGTATTTTTGTTGACATTAGCCGCGGTATTTGTGTTGACATTAGCTGCGGTATTTGTGTTGACATTAGCTGCGGTATTTGTGTTGACATTAGCTGCGGTATTTTTGTTGACATTAGCTGCGGTATTTTTGTTGACATTAGCTGCGGTATTTTTGCTGTCATTAGCTGCGGTATATTTGTTGACATTAGCTGCGGTATTTTTGCTGTCATTAGCTGCGGTATATTTGTTGACATTAGCTGCGGTATTTTTGTTGACATTAGCTGCGGTATTTTTGTTGACATTAGCTGCGGTATTTTTGTTGACATTAGCTGCGGTATGTTTGTTGACATTAGCTGCGGTACTTTTGTTGACACTAGCTGCGGTATTTTTGTTGACATTCCTGTCCTGACCGCAGCTATGTCACGTGTTGGTGCTAGAAGGTGAACTGGCCCGGGGGGGGGGGGCGGTAAGATGGAGAGATGTAAACACAGCCTAATAAATCCTAAAGCGGTCAGGAGACTGTGTCGTCTGGGGAACGTGTGTATAGTAGCCCGTATCTAGGTCAACACACGACGAGTGTGTGTGTACTAGCCACAATGTAGGTCAGAGCACGGCGGTTTCCGCATATGTTCGACGTGTTGGAGATAAGCTGATTAACGTTTTTCTTACGGTGACATAAGTGGCCCCAGTAAAACTAGCGCACTTCTCACTCAACAGAGTTCACAAACTTCACAGTAAATAATAAAAGTCTATTTAAAAGTATTCTTTGTCAAAGTGGGTCAAATGTTACGTTGTACACCAGATGTATGAGTGTCTATGTCTGTGTGTGTGTGTGTGTGTGTCTGTGTATTACCGTGAACCCCAAATATTTCCTTCTAAATGACTCGATGAGACCACATCAGATATCAATTCATACTTAGTTAACCCGCTCCCTGTCTATGTAGAGATGGTCTTCTTTTATACCACTTATAGTAGTAGCATCTGGATGTACCACACATATATACCTGACCCACTCAGTTCTATCTGACCCACACACATCTATCTGACCCACACAGTTATCTAGTATATCGTTTGTATAATGTGACTCATCCCTACTACAATACAGAAATATACAAGGAGGAAGTATTTTCCATTTCCCACGTCGGGGAATGCGATCTAGAAGAAAATTGTAAAGATATTTTAGATGTATCTATCATCTAATTTCTAATGCTATCAGACGTATCTGTCATCTAATTTCTAATGCTATCAGACGTATCTGTCATCTAATTTCTAATGCTATCAGACGTATCTGTCATCTAATTTCTAATGCTATCAGACGTATCTGTCATCTAATTTCTAATGCTATCAGACGTATCTGTCATCTAATTTCTAATGCTATCAGACGTATCTGTCATCTAATTTCTAATGCTATCAGACGTATCTGTCATCTAATTTCTAATGCTATCAGACGTATCTGTCATCTAATTTCTAATGCTATCAGACGTATCTGTCATCTAATTTCTAATGCTATCAGACGTATCTGTCATCTAATTTCTAATGCTATCAGACGTATCTGTCATCTAATTTCTAATGCTATCAGACGTATCTGTCATCTAATTTCTAATGCTATCAGACGTATCTGTCATCTAATTTCTAATGCTATCAGACGTATCTGTCATCTAATTTCTAATGCTATCAGACGTATCTGTCATCTAATTTCTAATGCTATCAGACGTATCTGTCATCTAATTTCTAATGCTATCAGACGTATCTGTCATCTAATTTCTAATGCTATCAGACGTATCTGTCATCTAATTTCTAATGCTATCAGACGTATCTGTCATCTAATTTCTAATGCTATCAGACGTATCTGTCATCTAATTTCTAATGCTATCAGACGTATCTGTCATCTAATTTCTAATGCTATCAGACGTATCTGTCATCTAATTTCTAATGCTATCAGACGTATCTGTCATCTAATTTCTAATGCTATCAGACGTATCTGTCATCTAATTTCTAATGCTATCAGACGTATCTGTCATCTAATGTCTAATGCTATCAGACGTATCTGTCATCTAATGTCCGACAATGCCCGAGAGATGGCACAGCGTATTGTTACAGCCCTGATATTCCAGACGTCTCAATTTGTAAACTGACGTCTTTAGTACGATCTGATTCGTCAGACTACTGCGCACATTTTTCGCGCAACTTTTTGAAAGATCGGAACTTAGGAGTGGGGAGTTGCCTAGAGAATGGTGTAGATAGGAGTTACGCCACATTTAATGAGACCTCTTCACACTGTCTGGGGAATGGTGTGCTAGATCATTGTTCTCTAGTGCGTACATTCCAGTAGCTGTGACGTCATGTCGTCTGGTCCGTGTCTGATTTCGAAAACTCAGTAAAGGTTAGGGCGGGGGGGGGGGGGGGGGGGGGGGAGAGATTTACTCATTAATCGAATTTGTCGGCGGCGATTAGCCTGTCCTGTCTACTGCATCCAGCATGTCATCCTTTCTTGTCACACCTGTCTTGGTACACCTGTCTTGTCACACCTGTCTTGTCACACCTGTCTTGTCACACCTGTCTTGTCACACCTGTCTTGTCACACCTGTCTTGTCACACCTGTCTTGTCACACCTGTCTTGTCACACCTGTCTTGTCACACCTGACTTGTCACACCTGTCTTGTCACACCTGTCTTGTCACACCTGTCTTGTCACACCTGTCTTGTCACACCTGTCTTGTCACACCTGTCTTGTCACACCTGTCTTGTCACACCTGTCTTGTCACACCTGTCTTGTCACACCTGTCTTGTCACACCTGTCTTGGTACACCTGTCTTGGTACACCTGTCTTGTCACACCTGTCTTGTCACACCTGTCTTGTCACACCTGTCTTGGTACACCTGTCTTGGTACACCTGTCTTGTCACACCTGTCTTGTCACACCTGTCTTGTCACACCTGTCTTGTCACACCTGTCTTGTCACACCTGTCTTGTCACACCTGTCTTGTCACACCTGTCTTGTCACACCTGTCTTGTCACACCTGTCTTGTCACACCTGTCTTGTCACACCTGTCTTGTCATACATGTCTTGTCACACATGTCTTGTCACACCTGTCTTGTCACACCTGTCTTGTCACACCTGTCTTGTCACACCTGTCTTGTCACACCTGTCTTGTCACACCTGTCTTGTCATACATGTCTTGTCACACATGTCTTGTCACACCTGTCTTGTCACACCTGTCTTGTCACACCTGTCTTGTCATACATGTCTTGTCACACATGTCTTGTCACACCTGTCTTGTCACACCTGTCTTGTCACACCTGTCTTGCCGCTGAAACCCGTTGGTTGGCCAACGCCCTAGTCCATAAATTTTAAAAAGATATCAGACTCCAGACAATGACCCCAATAAATGGGGGGGGGGGGGGGGGAGGGCTCAATAAATGATTGGGTGTGAAACTGTTCTAGAATGTGCCAGAAGTACAATTTAATGAAGATAAAACCCTGGGTAACCAACTATGACATTCTATAACGGCGAGATCGGTTTTCTCACACTTAACATATTGCTGAAACAATGCATGGACACGCATGATATAGGTCATGATATGGGTCATAATGTGGGTCATAATGTGGGTCATGATGTGGGTCATGATATGGGTCATGATATGGGTCATAATGTGGGTCATAATGTGGGTCATGATATGGGTCATAATGTGGGTCATGATGTGGGTCATGATGTGGGTCATGATATGGGTCATGATATGGGTCATAATGTGGGTCATGATGTGGGTCATGATGTGGGTCATGATATGGGTCATAATGTGTGTCTATTTATCCTAGAACCTCTTAGTCCATCAGTCTATAGATAGTGGGTACGTCAGTGTTAGCGTCAGTCTATTACATGTCATTTGATAAAATGTCATGACATTTGGTGAGTCTGGTTACAAAATATCTATTCAGGTATCTTCGCGGACGAACTTATTACATTTGATGAATGTAGTATATATATATATATATATATATATATATATATATATATATATATATATATATATATATATATATATATATATATATATATATATATATATATATATATATATATATATATATATATATATATATATATATATGATCTTGAGCGACTAATGTTACGATACTAAGTAGTTCTTGGCATGCTGTACTAGCCTACTAGTGATCGCGGAGAGTCTAATTATAAATAACGAGCCGACCCGCTGCGTATCATACGCCGCTATTTAGTTGTTTTTTTTTTCTACTTTTCAGTAATTTATAATTTGTGAATTCGACAGTACCACTGCTGCCACTGAAAATATTTGCTTAAAAACACTAAACCCCCCCTTCCCCCCCCCCCCCACGTGAAAGCAGCCTCCTCTTAGTTACCTCTTCTAAGTTTAAAATCGTTTCAAAGTAAATTATCTGCCCCTAATAGCCGTCACCAAACCCGTCTCTATGATTGTAAAATATAAACAGCGTGAACCACAGCTCACCAGACCATGTGAGGGGTGGGGGTGGGGGGTGGTAGCGATAGAGAGGAAGAGAGGGGACTGTAAGGCGCGCTTGCAGCTTGTTTTCTAACGGCTCCCAGAAGAGAATTATATATATAGATTCTGCCATTATTTTAACCAGTAGAGTAGCGAGGGGGGGGGGGGGGCGGGGTGGGGGGGGGACATATGTCCCCGGGCGCCGACTTTAGGGGGCGCCAAAATGGGTTGGAAAAATAAATTGAAAGGTTGAGGGGGGTGCAAATCGAAAGTTTGAGGGGGGGGGGTGCAAATCGAAAAGTTGAATGGGGACTTATTAAATTAGCTTTTTAGTGAATGAAAACTGGTCTCCTGAGCTGTAGACATGTCTACGTTGTTTTCGTTCTGTTGGTATGGGGGGGGGGGGGGGCATGTCTAGTTTGTTTTTGTTGAAATGGTTGAGGGGGGGGGGGGCTAGTAGATCTAGCTTTTTAATGACATTCATCTCGGTGTGTAGTCAGACACATGTCTGTTGTGTGTAGTCAGACACATGTCTGTTGTGTGTAGTCAGACACATGTCTGTTGTGTGTAGTCAGACACATGTCTGTTGTGTGTAGTCTGACAGAAGTTGCTGTGTATGGAAAATCGCCAGCCACGTCTGCTAGAAAGTCATGAAAAATTCATAACGTACGTACGGCAGGCGTGTCATTTGTCAACAGACACCTCCCCCACCCCCACCCCGCTCCTCTTTGGCTGACCCCGCGTGACCTCTGTGTATTCATGAGAAGCAAGTACGAAAAAAAAACTGCGCGGCAAAAAAAAACAACCCAACAACAATAGGCCGCCGCCGTTTCGCAAGAGTGGTCGGGTTATGCTGACCCAGACGAGGCGGTCTGTTATGAATTCAGGTGGCCCTCGCCACATGACACGTGTGTTTTAGGCCACTTTAGGCCCCGCATTAAGACGATTAGGACGCCATATTGGGCCTACAGAATGTCCGTACGTATCTTTTGTTCAAGAGTTGAACTCATCTCACCAAGTAGATCTGGACGTCTGCCCCCCCCCCCCCCATCAACCAGCTTTCCCCGAGGGCCGGGGGAAAGAAACCGTCGGACAATGTTCTGATAGACCCACCGGCCGTCTCAAGGGCCGCATTGAACTACTTGAGTGAACAAAATGCGCGTTTTTAGCTACTTGTTGCTGGAGAGAGAACGTTGGTTTCGACGTGCGCCGCGCACTATTAAAGTATCGCACTACTAAAGTATTGCACTACTAAAGTATCGCACTACTACTAAAGTATCGCACTGCTAAAGTATTGCACTGCTAAAGTATCGCATACTACTAAAGTATCGCACTACTAAAGTATCGCACTGCTAAAGTATCGCACTACTAAAGTATCGCACTACTAAAGTATCGCACTACTAAAGTATCGCACTACTAAAGTATCGCACTACTAAAGTATCGCACTATTAAATTATCTCAACACAAATCTTCACGTCAGACCCCCCCCCCCCCCCACACACACACCAAATATTTGTTTAGAAGAGTCATATCATTTGAAAAATTCTCAATTTTCTTTCCGTATATCCTGAATAAAATTGATATATTTTTACTTAGTTTAACCTAAATAACTTAAGTTCTGTCCTTATACCTGTTCTGACATTATCTATTTTACCCTCCTCCCCCCCCCCCTCCCCTCGCATCCATCGTACGAACGTTATCAATGCGGAAGTCTCGAATTTTTCCTGTAGGAGTTATGGCACTTTGAATGCCAGTAAAAGTCTAGAGTGATTTGAGGCTAAAGGTCCCACACATGTTAGCACCAATCTTAGAGTGGTGAATCAGAAACGTTTGGTTTCCGTAAGTTACGATTTAAAAAATAAAAACTGTCAGTTTTGGATAAAATAGTTCTGTAAATCTATCTCTGTGTAAGTTCTGCTTTTTGAAGCAATCTTTAGATGTGGTAAACTGTAGCATTATCCCTGCCGTTAATGTGTGACGTCATACTAAACTCTATGACGTCACGTCATATCCCCCTATCCCCCCCCCCCCCCGGTTATCTGCTGTCGTGTTTCCTGGGATTGTAGGAAAAAAAGTCACAGGAGAAAAAAACACAGGAAAAAAAAACACAGAAAAAAAGTCACAGGAAAAAAAGTCACAGGAAAAAAAGTCACAGGAAAAAAAGTCACAAATATATATTTGCATGGGATTTGTTAATACTTTTATGTATTAAATATTCAGAGTGCAAATTAACTTAAGATTAATTAAATGTAATGTAATGTGTGTTGGTTGTATACGTATAGTAATTTTTATAATTCATCTAAAAATATTTAGTATGAATTATGTAGATTGTAATTTTTTAAACATAATACTTATAACATTTAATAGAATGTCCACGGTTTTCATCGGTTTTTTTTTAAAAATTAAATTACCTTGAAATGGTAAGGTCATCTGAATTACTGCCCTCAACTCATCGCAACAATAGTTATGCTTAGTTCAACCACCTTTACTGCCCACATTTATCACGCTCATTACATAACAAAACTTAGGATCAAAACAGAGAGCCGACAAGGTTCAAAGGCTGTCATTGACACAAAACGTCAACAACACAAAATATGTTCGGACAATGCCGACTGAGGATAGGCCGACCATAGAATAGCCTACGGCAAAACCTATGCAAAACACAATGATGTGCCTAAATTTCTTTTATGGTTAACTTTTCTACCGCGTATGTAACTAAATACGTAACAAAAGTTAAGATTGTTGTGTAAATTATCTTAGAGTATTTTTACTTACAATTTTTATAAATCATAATACTTTTAACGTCTATAAATAATTTATGCTATCACAAAATACAACCCACAAAAATAACATACAAAATTTTACAATTCTTAACAAATAAATCAAAAGATTTCTAAAAAGATTTGTGTGACTTTTTTTCTGTGACTTTATTTCTGTGACTTTTTTTCCGATAAAATTTTTCCATTGTGACTTTTTTTCCGTGACTTTTTTTCCTAGCAAAAACTGTGACTTTTTTTCTGTGTTTTTTTTTTCCTGTGACTTTTTTTCCGTTTACCGTTTCCTGGACATCTGTGTAATCTTATCTACAAGCACGCGACTCACACGTGACAACAATCTACCTGTCTTCTTATGGTTCGGTCAACATTGTCTTTAATAAGGTTAAAATTATCTATATATTATATATATATATATATATATATATATATATATATATATATATATATATATATATATATATATATATATATATATATATATATATATAATATGTGAAGTGGTTTAAAATCATGTTAATTCGCACATCTTGAAATCAGTTTCGAATTGATTTTCTAATGTTTAAATAATTTTTAAAATCTGGGAACAAAGGAAATGTGCGCTAGCAATTATAATTAAAACCTATACTTTTACAAATTAATTAATTAGCACATATTGAGCTAATACAACACGTGTTAATATGATACTACGGTAAACATTACGGTCAACTAAGAAGATTGCAACAGCACATGAATGTACACTAAAATGTTACCTACTGGCTGTGATGTAACCCACGCTACACATATACTATGGTGTGCTAATAGTAATGGATTCCTCTAGGTTAAGATTTATAAATCAGATTCACCGTAAAAAAATATCATGGTGTATTGTAACAGTAACATTTTCATAACACAGATTCAAATAACTGATGGTTTAATACCCAAATATAATTGATCGCAAAAATATATCTGGTGAACTAATAATGATATTATGTTTAGCTGACATGTTACAAATACATTACGGACTACTATTAAATGTTTAATTATAAAACGTTACAAATATATTACGGGCTACTATTAAATGTTTAATTATAAAACGTTACAAATATATTACGGGCTACTATTAAATGTTTAATTATAAAACGTTACAAATACATTACGGGCTACTATTAAATGTTTAATTATAAAACGTTACAAATACATTACGGGCTACTATTAAATGTTTAATTATAAAACGTTACAAATATATTACGGGCTACTATTAAATGTTTAATTATAAAACGTTACAAATATATTACGGGCTACTATTAAATGTTTAATTATAAAACGTTACAAATACATTACGGGCTACTATTAAATGTTTAATTATAAAACGTTACAAATACATTACGGGCTACTATTAAATGTTTAATTATAAAACGTTACAAATATATTACGGGCTACTATTAAATGTTTAATTATAAAACGTTACAAATATATTATGATGTGTTTAATACATTTATAACACAGGTTAGAAGTACCTTCTGGTTTAATATATCCAATCAAAACACACCTTACAAATACATTATGGTTTGCAAATAAATATATAATTGTAATACGTCACAAAGACATAACATTCTAATTATAATGAGCGCAATAAAGCGAAAAAATAAAAAAATATGAAATTCAAAATATTCACACACCCTATCAAAAAATAGTAATCACATTCCAAATGTATGTTAATGAACGGCATGCACAAACCCGAATAATTAATGACTTCCTGAATTGGGAGAGTTCAAGATTTGATCGCAGTCAGTTATTGACTGAGATGTTTTGTAAATAACAAGCTAATCGGAGATAGTGATGGAGTTTGGGAGAACTATTCGTCACACAAAAAACTGAAACCACGGTCAGGTTTGTGATATAGCCGGTACGGGTTAGGTCTGTTACTTGTGACGTCACACAGTCCAGGGTGTGTCCATCTAGGACCGCTGTAAACAACCAATGTATGTGTGTGTGTGAGTACGGGAGTGTGTGTTTTAGGCGTTATATTGCGGTTATTTATAGAAACTGTTGTTTGGGAGTAATCAGCAAGCTGCAGTGGTCAGCGGGGCATGTGATAATTCCATGGATTTTGTAGCAAGTGGACATTGTCCATTTGTTGACACCGGTTCGTTTGTTTGTGTCTCGTAGCAGCAGCATCAGTTCTAGAAGACGCCAACACCCGCGCCGACACCCCCCAGAAGACGCCAACATCCCCCCAGGAGACGCCAACACACGTACCAACACCCCTGGGTCGCCATGAGAAACTCTGAGAGCAGATAAACTTTGTAGCCGAGATAGATCTGAGAGTGAGCAGATTGGCACGTGCGGACACGACATGGCCGGTCAGTGAGCTGCTGGACTTGACACGTGTACAGGTGTTCCATGGGGCAGTGATTGGCATTCATGGTTACCAAGGCAACCGGATTGAATGTTTAGACCGAAGGATAGATATTCGGGTGTCCCGTATTTAAATGAATGGATACTATATCAGGTCAGTCAACAGTTTTTACCCTTCATTTTTTTTCTTTGTGTACCCGAGTTTCTCTCTCAATCATAAGCTCTACTCCACCTATACATGTCGCCGTACGCTACAGCTTGCTCTATGTACCCACATCTTCCACTTTCTAACTTAGCCTAAAATGGTTAGTAACGGAATAGCAAACAACACAGTGGTGTAGCTACAATCTTTTAGACGTCACGTGATCGGGTTTTGACGTCTGCTTCAGGTGCGAGCATATCAGCCAGAACACGACCAATGTATGACCCATGTACGACCCCTGTATGACCCATGTATGACCCAGTCCATGACAGCAACAAGAGACGACCCATCTATGACCCATGTATGATGCAATAGACGACCCTTGTGTGACCCCTGTATGACGCTATAGACGACCCCTGTATGACCCCTGTATGACGGCAACATGAGACGACCCCTGTATGACCCCTGTATGACGGCAACATGAGACCCCTGCCTCTGGTCAAACGACTGACACTACCGCCACTTGACACCACCGAGAAGACACAAAACATAAATCTAATTCCATCTCATTAATGATTGAAGTTTTGATTAAAATCTTGTCATCGCTTTACGTGACGTGGCCTCACACCCTGAGGTCAAGTTGACCCGAGCCACGGCGGGGATATCACGTGAGACTATGTGACATACAAAAACACCAGGAATAACTAATTCGTTTTAAAAGGAGGTCTGAGCCCACTAGCGATATCCATATAAACTAGTTTTAACATTTGAAACTATGTTGACCCCCCCCCCCCCCCACACACACACATACAGACTTGGCGATATCCATATAAACTAGTTTTAACATTTGAAACTATGTTGACCCCCCCCCACACACACACACACACATACCGACTTGGCAATATCCATATAAACTAGTTTTAACATTTGAAACTATGTTGACACCCCATCCACATACACACACACATACAGCCTCTCACATGAGCAGAAAGACATAAATACCTAGACCTTAAACAAGTTGATTCGTTGAATGGCTTTAATTTTTAGACCTTTGATTGATAAGATTCAACTCGCCTGTTTTAGACCTTTGAACACAACACTACACAAGCTACAGAGACCTAAACACATTTAAACACCACTTTCACTTTTTTATTTTGACAAATCTTCACAAACCTTTTGCGTCCAATCGTTCATTCGTTTTAGTAAAAATTTTAGAAATTTTTGTTATCTAATTTTTGTTTCCGTTTTCTGTAGCGACTAAAAACAAACATTGACCATCTAATTTTTTATTCCTTATTAAAAAAAATAGGGGAAATATTTACCTTCTAAGCAACCAATCTTTACTTCCGTATTTTGTAAGAAACATTTACCATCTAAGTTTTGATTCCTTATTTTGTAAAATCTAAAGAAACATTTACCATCTAAGTTTTGATTCCTTATTTTGTAAGAAACATTTACCACCTAAATTTTGATTCCTAATTTTGTAAGAAACATTTACCATCTAAGTTTTGATTCCTTATTTTGTAAGAAACATTTACCATCTAAGTTTTGATTCCTTATTTTGTAAGAAAAATTACCATCTAAGTTTTGATTCCTTATTTTGTAAGAAACATTTACCACCTAAATTTTGATTCCTAATTTTGTAAGAAACATTTACCATCTAAGTTTTGATTCCTTATTTTGTAAGAAACATTTACCATCTAAATTTTGCATTCCTTATTTTGGAAGAAACATTTACCACCTAAGTTTTGATTCCTTATTTTGTAAGAAACATTTACCATCTAAATTTTGATTCCTAATTTTGTAAGAAACATTTACCATCTAAGTTTTGATTCCTTATTTTGTAAGAAACATTTACCATCTAAATTTTGCATTCCTTATTTTGTAAGATAATTTACCATCTAAGTTTTGATTCCTTATTTTGTAAGAAACATTTACCATCTAAGTTTTGATTCCTTATTTTGTAAGAAACATTTACCATCTAAATTTTGCATTCCTTATTTTGTAAGAAACATTTACCATCTAAGTTTTGATTCCTTATTTTGTAAGAAACATTTACCATCTAAATTTTGCATTCCTAATTTTGTACGAAAATTTACCATCTAAGTTTTGATTCCTTATTTTGTAAGAAACATTTACCATCTAAATTTTGCATTCCTTATTTTGTAAGAAACATTTACCATCTAAATTTTGCATTCCTTATTTTGTAAGATAATTTACCATCTAAGCTTTGATTCTTATTTTGTAAAATGTAAACACGGGTTATGCCTCAAGTAAAATCAAGTTTTCTCAGAATCCGCTGAAAAATCAGATTTTCTCCCTAACTCAGTTCCTCCAAGCCGTGTTTTATAAAATAGCAGACTGGTGGGGAGTGCAGCTCGTATTACGATGAAAAAAATTATATTTTGTATTAGTCTATATATGACATGTTACAGATGTAAATCTATCTGAAATTTATAGAAGGTATCTTCCACAATGATCCCTGTCCACACGGAATATATAACCCGACTACCACAGGTATAAACTCGCTCATCATTGTTGGTTGGATGAAGCAGAAACAAGAAAAACAAAACCGTATCTTTGTTGTATCGCCATCATATTGTCTTGTTCTTCAAGACATATTGGACAGAAGAAGTAGAGTTTATCTGTTTAACGTGAGTCAGGTACATATTAGAGCTGGGTGGACTCAGTGAGTCAGGTACCCATTAGAGCTGGGTGGACTCAGTGAGTCAGGTACCCATTAGAGCTGGGTGGAGACAAGGACGTCTTACACTTAAGCCCTAGATGCGAACACGAGACTTTCGGATTGCAGTCGTAAGCTCTAACTTACGGCTATGCCGTCGCATTTGTTTGTTACAAGTGTTGAGTAAATTGTACAAAACAGTCATCAACCATTAATAACATCATACACAAATAATTAATTAGGTTTTGAACCAACACATTGTCACACGGTGTAGTCGAGCTGATTGGGCGTCCATTGCTAATGAAAACAAGGCAGCGAGATTTAGCTGTCCTTGTTTCTATTTTGAACTTGTATACACACGCAAGCAACAAAATGTATTATGGCATTTCAAAAACGCAGTCAGACTAAAACTGGTTTTAAAAAGGAGCTAACTTGATCATGCTATGCGCCTGGATCTACCAAAAAAAAACAACAACAAACAAACAAAACTATAGGTAACTGTAGGAAAAGAAACTGTTCTATTTTTATCTTTTCTCGAGAATATCTGAGAGTCCACGTTTAGCGTGAGGAAATATTGGTCGACTGCTGTTGGTCAACTGCTGTTGGTCAACTCCTGTTGGTCAACTGCTGTTGGTCAACTGCTGTTGGTCAACTCCTGTTGGTCAACGGCTGTTCAAATTTCTGCTCACCTCGCTGTTTCTTTAATGTCACTTTCTCTCTATCGGGTTAGTCGCACGCCTACTCAGCCCCCCCCCCCCCCACCCACACTTAGTCTACTGTCGGGATACCATTCCTTGTCATCGATTTTTTGTACCATTTACTTTGTCGTAACACGTGACCACTCGCGTCTAGACAGACATGGGGGTGAGGGGGGGGGGGGGGGGGTGAGCGAGGCTAACATAGAAACGTCTGACCCCACCAGCCGCTGCCTACATACGGGGCTTCTCAAACTGTTCTAACGGCAACGGCTAGTTCAGTCTAGGGGTTAGATATGACGACATCTTGACCAGTCTAGGGTTATGACGACATCTTGACCAGTCTAGGGTTTAGATATATCTTGACCAGTCTAGGGTTTAGATATGGCGACATCTTGACCAGTCTAGGGTTTAGGTATGACGACATCTTGACCAGTCTAGGGTTTAGGTATATCTTGACCAGTCTAGGGTTTAGATATGACGACATCTTGACCAGTCTAGGGTTTAGGTATATCTTGACCAGTCTAGGGTTTAGATATGACGACATCTTGACCAGTCTAGGGTTTAGGTATATCTTGACCAGTCTAGGGTTTAGATATATCTTGACCAGTCTAGGGTTTAGATATATCTTGACCAGTCTAGGGTTTAGATATGACGACATCTTGACCAGTCTAGGGTTATGACGACATCTTGACCAGTCTAGGGTTATGACGACATCTTGACCAGTCTAGGGTTTAGATATATCTTGACCAGTCTAGGGTTTAGATATATCTTGACCAGTCTAGGGTTTAGATATATCTTGACCAGTCTAGGGTTATGACGACATCTTGACCAGTCTAGGGTTTAGATATATCTTGACCAGTCTAGGGTTATGACGACATCTTGACCAGTCTAGGGTTTAGATATATCTTGACCAGTCTAGGGTTATGACGACATCTTGACCAGTCTAGGGTTTAGATATATCTTGACCAGTCTAGGGTTTAGATATATCTTGACCAGTCTAGGGTTTATGACGACATCTTGACCAGTCTAGGGTTTAGATATATCTTGACCAGTCTAGGGTTTAGATATATCTTGACCAGTCTAGGGTTTAGATATATCTTGACCAGTCTAGGGTTTAGATATATCTTGACCAGTCTAGGGTTTAGATATATCTTGACCAGTCTAGGGTTTAGATATATCTTGACCAGTCTAGGGTTTAGATATATCTTGACCAGTCTAGGGTTTAGGTATATCTTGACCAGTCTAGGGTTTAGATATATCTTGACCAGTCTAGGGTTTAGGTATATCTTGACCAGTCTAGGGTTTAGATATATCTTGACCAGTCTAGGGTTTAGGTATATCTTGACCAGTCTAGGGTTTAGGTATATCTTGACCAGTCTAGGGTTATGACGACATCTTGACCAGTCTAGGGTTTAGATATGATACCTTGACCAGTCTAGGGTTATGACGACATCTTAACCAGTCTAGGGTTTAGATATATCTTGACCAGTCTAGGGTTATGACGACATCTTGACCAGTCTAGGGTTTAGATATGACGACATATTGACTAGCGCAAGGTTATGACGACATTTTGACTAGTCTAGAGTTCAGACATCTTGACATAAACGTGGCCTTGTTCAAGTACAAACTTGGATCAAGAATGTGGAGCAGAATGTGGGTTCAACACTAGAAAAATAACTGAAGTGCAACAGAAGCACAAGTTCAGATAGAACTTATACCACCCACACCACTTCCTCCATCAAACCTATTTGAGACAACGGTTTTCCCCATTACAATGCGGGCAATAAAATACATTTGCACATCATGTTTTCAAACACTTATGGAAATGTAGCATCATCACAAAGGGTGCAGCCATTTGATATTCCTGATAGTGCACGCAGCTGGCTATCTAGTCGGTGTTCTCCCTCATCTGGGAAGACAGCTAGCTGACCTAGACAGCTAGATGACCTAGACAGCTAGATGACCTAGACAGCTAGACGACCTAGACAGCAGGGTGACCTAGACAGCAGGGTGACCTAGAGAGCTAGCTGACCTAGAGAGCTAGATGACCTAGAGAGCTAGCTGACCTAGAGAGCTAGCTGACCTAGAGAGCTAGCTGACCTAGAGAGCTAGCTGACCTAGAGAGCTAGATGACGTAGATAGCTAGCTGACCTAGACAGCTAGCTGACCTAGACAGCCAGCTGACCTAGAGAGCTAGCTGACATAGATAGGTCATCTTCTAGTGCAGTAACTACCACCACTCCTAGTGCAGTAACTACCACCACTCCTAGTGCAGTAACTACCACCACTCCTAGTGCAGTAATTACCACCACCGCAACTGTTGACGTCAAGCTTGAAACCCCACACTACAGTGACCGGCAGAAAAGTGCTGCCAGCGGTTCTCCAATTACAATGGTGTGCCCCTGGTTATCTCCCCTGCCCCCCCCCCCCCGACTTTACCCTCTCCAACATCAGCGTCTCAGATATCCCAGTCTTTAGAACTTGAGACTTGAGCCAGGTCAATGCTTTACTTTGTCGGTCAATTGGTCACTTGTTGACTAAAGGAGAAACAAATTGGTCGATTTTCTAGTCCAATATTTTCTAGTCCAATATTTTCTAGTCCAATATTTTCTAGTCCAATATTTTCTAGTCCAATATTTTCTGCAACTTGGTGTAATCCGACATAACGGTACATCATGTGGGTATCATGGCGGTATAACTAGCCAGAGACCACAACAGTTTAGCTAGCCAGAGACCACAACAGTTTAGCTAGCCAGAGACCACGACAGTTTAGCTAGCCAGAGACCACAACAGTTTAGCTAGCCAGAGACCACGACAGTTTAGCTAGCCAGAGACCACAACAGTTTAGCTAGCCAGAGATCACGACAGTTTAGCTAGCCAGAGACCACAACAGTTTAGCTAGCCAGAGACCACGACAGTTTAGCTAGCCAGAGACCACAACAGTTTAGCTAGCCAGAGACCACAACAGTTTAGGATGAACTAACGCAGGCCGCCATGTGTAACAGTTTTTAGCATCACCCCCCCCCCCCCCTGCCATCAACTAACCCAGCGTCAATCATACCCCTACCTGGGGCTAGTTTGTCCCCCGTGCCGTATATTATGTACCGCCGACGGTGACGTAAATTTAATCCAGAATTGACTAAATGTTTGATACATTC
Organism: Physella acuta; assembly: GCF_028476545.2. Taxonomy (NCBI): domain Eukaryota; kingdom Metazoa; phylum Mollusca; class Gastropoda; family Physidae; genus Physella; species Physella acuta. The sequence goes on along the minus strand of NW_026732952.1, from coordinate 45,534 downwards.
CTTAGATTACTAACGTAAAATGTGTTATTTAAAATATATGCATTTTTTATGGTGTAATACCCCCTCTCCCATTCACACCGCGTGACGCAGGTTAATCCCCACAGCCAACCAATGAAAACAGGTCAACAGTATCGTGACGTCATTGTTTGTTTTTTAAACTGACCAAAACTCCGCCCATCGCTCACCAACCATTGTCCTTTGTCCCTGCCCATTCCCTATTATCGATAAACACTTATCTGGTTTTATGAAGGATGTTATGGTGTGTTTAAAACATGACCAAGTACAGCCCGGTCAGACACCACTCGTCAGTGGTCGGGGAGATGTGGCCACACCCACCTCCACCCATCTGTCGTCATGCCCCACCCCCCCCCCCCACCTCCACCCATCTGTCGTCATGCCCCCCCCCCCCACAACTTGCTAGCAGGAAGTTTGGATAGAGCAGCAGATCTTTGACAGACAACAAAAGCTGCGACAGTCCGGTATAATCAGCTGACGTCATTCATTAGTTTAGTCCCCAGACGACCTTTGACCCACAAACTAATTATGACATTTTTCTGTCCAGGTCTTCTATGAAAAGTGTTGAGTGTGGTGGGGTCTCTCTCTCTCTGTCTCTCTGTGTCTCTCTATCTCACGATTCACTTATGTCATTTATGTGAGACGCTGATACAAATGACATTTGAGTGAGACCTTTATGTCTTGATACAAATGGCATTTGAGTGAGACCTTTGTGTCTTGATACAAATGACATTTGAGTGAGACCTTTGTGTCTTGATACAAATGACATTTGAGTGAGACCTTTATGTCTTGATACAAATGGCATTTGAGTGAGACCTTTATGTCTTGATACAAATGACATTTGAGTGAGACCTTTGTGTCTTGATACAAATGACATTTGAGTGAGACCTGTGTGTCTTGATACAAATGACATTTGAGTGAGACGTGTCTTGATACAAATGGCATTTGAGTGAGACGTGTCTTGATACAAATGACATTTGAGTGAGACGTGTCTTGATACAAATGACATTTGAGTGAGACGTGTCTTGATACAAATGGCATTTGAGTGAGACCTTTGTGTCTTGATACAAATGACATTTGAGTGAGACGTGTCTTGATACAAATGACATTTGAGTGAGACCTTTATGTCTTGATACAAATGGCATTTGAGTGAGACCTTTATGTCTTGATACAAATGGCATTTGAGTGAAAGTCCTGATAGAACGAGACCGACATACAAATGTACACCATGTAATCATTGGGTGATGTTTGCCGTGTTAGCTTTCAATAGTTTTATTAAACAGGGTGGGAGGGTGAGGTGGGGGTGGCGTAGGATGTGAAAGATGACTATTGAATAATAATTACGGGGGTCATGTGACAGTGGATGGAAAGTCCCAGGAAAGTAAGTCACTGGTATGTGGGGGAGATCAGTGTTGAAACAAAACACAAGCAAACAGACGATGATATAAGCAACCACACGATGATATAAGCAACCAGATGATGATATAAGCAACCAGACGATGATATAAGCAACCAGATGATGATATAAGCAACCAGATGATGATATAAGCAACCAAACGATGATACAAGAATGGGGCAGTGGTGCTGCCCTATCTTGTCTATGACACCCCCCTATACACTGCCCCATCCTGCCTATGACACCCCCCTATACACTGCCCCATCCTGCCCATGACACCCCCCATGCACTGCCCCCCCCCCCCCCATTCTTGTATTTCCCATTGAGATCTCTTCAAATCCCCACCGGATATCGCGGAACATCCCCTGAGCTCTTCAGCTGACGGAGACAGATAAAATGTTTCTTGACAGAAAACTCCACCCCTCCCCCCCCACCGAACACACCACCCCAGGACTGACCATACAGCAGTCAGACTGTGTTAAGAAACCGGTCAACCGTGGTCTGTGGTCCCATGATTAATGTGACTAATGAATCACGTGATCATCAGCTAATTGACCTGTTGTACTCATGTTTCACGCGCTCCTCGTGTCACCGTGACCTAACAGAGTGGAAGAAAGTGACCACCTGCAGATAAAGTGACCACTTGCAGATAAAGTGACCACCTGCAGATACATAACTGCATCTGATCTTATACGGCACAGATCTACCTACAACACTACACTACCACATACAGATGTAGATGATCTGGTGTCATTTGATCTACGTTATGTGCTAGTACGACGTTATGTGCTAGTACAACGTTATGTGCTAGTACGACGTTATGTGCTAGTACGACGTTATGTGCTAGTACGACGTTATGTGCTAGTACGACGTTATGTGCTAGTACGACGTTATGTGCTAGTACGACGTTATGTGCTAGTACGACGTTATGTGCTAGTACGACGTTATGTGCTAGTACGATGTTATGTGCTAGTACGATGTTATGTGCTAGTACGATGTTATGTGCTAGTACGATGTTATGTGCTAGTACGATGTTATGTGCTAGTACGATGTTATGTGCTAGTACGATGTTATGTGCTAGTACGATGTTATGTGCTAGTACGATGTTATGTGCTAGTACGATGTTATGTGCTAGTACGACTCTGTAAGAGATCAGGAGTTATCTCTTCTAGCTAGCAACTGTCCACTCCCCAGAAGTTCTCCTCTAACCTGCACCAACTCCCACCACTAGCAGAAGTCATTCACCTCGCTAGACCGTCTGCCCGAATTCTAACGGTGACCTACATAAGCTCGGGGGTGGGAGGGGTGCCAGTCAACGGATCAGGGGGAGCATTCACCAAACCGTGGCCAGTGTGTGTGTGTGCAGTCAAGGGAATCGATAGCCAGCAGACATGGCGTAATACTAATTCATCAATCAGTTGTGACGTGGCCAGTTAGCCGTGGTGTGCTGGCCAGTTAGCCGTGGTGTGCTGGCCTGCTAATTACAACCAGTAAATATTGCTGTCACGTGACTATAATGGCCGTCTTTTGTTGGCAGTGTCACAGACAATGGATCCACACTGACACACTGCGTTACAAGGGGAGGGGGGGGGGTGCCAGCAACGTCACTAAAGTTAACAAAAGTTGACCGCCAGAGAAAATCTCACGGTAAAGTAGAATTACATTCACTAGTAGGACCTTGGCCTTAGGGTAACAACATAATTAACCTAATTACAGGAAAGCGCTAGTAATGTGTGAGAGGTGTGTGTGTGAGAGAGGTGTGGGGGATGTTGTGTGTGAGAGGTGTGTGTGAGAGAGAGGTGTGGGGGATGGTGTGTGTGAGAGGTGTGTGTGAGAGAGGTTTGGGGGATGGTGTGTGTGAGAGGTGTGGGGGATGGTGTGGGGGATGGTGTGTGTGAGAGGTGTGAGAGGTGTGGGGGATGGTGTGTGTGAGGGGTGGTGTGTGTGAGAGGTGTAATGCTTAAGCCACAGCACTTTGTCACTCATCATTTGGACGATTAACTCACCGCTCCTTGAGCTTTTGCTAGTACAACAAATACATTGTCATCATTTCAAACATTAGATCATAGATTCTACATAACTTGAATCTTTAGATCATCCATAACTTCAATCATGTCACCCATAACTGCAATCATTATGTCACCCATAATTTCAATCATTAGGTCATCCATAACTACAATCATAAGTTCCTCCATAACTACAATCATAAGTTCCTCCATAACTACAATCATAAGTTCACCCATAACTACAATCATAAGTTCCTCCATAACTACAATCATAAGTTCCTCCATAACTACAATCATAAGTTCACCCATAACTACAATCATAAGTTCACCCATAACTACAATCATAAGTTCACCCATAACTACAATCATAAGTTCCTCCATAACTACAATCTTAAGTTCAGCCATAACTACAATCTTAAGTTCAGCCATAACTACAATCTTAAGTTCAGCCGTAACTACAATCATAAGTTCACCCATAACTACAATCATAAGTTCACCCATAACTACAATCATAAGTTCCTCCATAACTACAATCTTAAGTTCAGCCATAACTACAATCTTAAGTTCAGCCATAACTACAATCTTAAGTTCAGCCATAACTACAATCTTAAGTTCAGCCGTAACTACAATCATAAGTTCACCCATAACTACAATCATAAGTTCACCCATAACTACAATCATAAGTTCCTCCATAACTACAATCTTAAGTTCAGCCATAACTACAATCTTAAGTTCAGCCATAACTACAATCTTAAGTTCAGCCGTAACTACAATCTTAAGTTCAGCCGTAACTACTATCATTAAGTGCCCCCTGGCCCGACCCCGTGCACCAGACCCCGTCCCCCACACCCCCCGTCCCCCACACCCCCCGCCCAGACCACGAGCTGGCCCCTCACCACCCTCGTGCACTTAAAACAACTGTCTGGAGTGCTGTTACGTATGGTAACCGATTCGGGTCAGTGGTCACGACACCACCCCCCCCCCCCCGCCCCACCGTCCCCATGCGAGATTGGGATCACCAGGTACAGCCACAAAAATCTTTGAAACCACTGCCGTGTAGGGCGGCCAGAAAACTTGCCACTTTGGCTGACTAGAAAAAAAAATTGTTCAATTAAAATTTGAGGCATGTTGCCGTTCAAAAGGTAGAGAGGGGTTTTGTCAAGCAGTCGTTTGTGACCGTTTCGCCTGAATGATTGCCTGAGTTCTGTAGCCAATCAAACTGCGATTATTGATAAGTAGCTGGAAACAAAACCAATAGGTTTCTGTGTAACGGTTGAGTGCACGCAGGTTATAGCCGTCCGGCATCGCAGGCCCGACAAGTTTAGACGGATGACGTCATCTTTTGGTGGGTCGTGGCTAGATAAATTGATGGTATTTGCAAATTAAAATTAATCAATGGTATTAATTAATGACATCCTAATATATAAAAGCCCATGTTCGCACTTCTCTCTCTCTCTCTCTCTCTCTGTCCGCATGTCCCAAGCCTAAGAGATCAACATCTTCAGCGATATATGGAGAACTTAAAGATACGGACTTTGTTGAAAATAATATGGTGGATGTTCTAAATGTATACACTTTTTATTTTTATTTTTTATTTAAAGAAAGAAAATAAAAATAAAGCAATATTGGAAAGTAGAATTATTAATTACGCAAACGGAAAAGTGTTTATGGTTCTGACAAGATCGCAATAAAAAAATAACGCCACATATGAAGAAAGGAACTATTTCATTCAAATAGGTATTGGTAGCCTATGTTATTTTAAATATTTCGTACTTTTAGCGAGTTAGTTTTTTCTTTGCTTTGTTGCTAATATCGTTCAATGTGTAGTAAAGCATATAGCGTTTTGACCATTAACTATTTCATAAATTTTTTTTCTAAACAAGTGTAACATTAAAAAATATATAATTCACGTGTAAATGGCTAGTTACTTAATAAATTGAATTTTTTTAAATGACTAAAACAAGTGGCTCTATCACCAGTGTTACATTTGACGCACACAGAGTTGTTGTCACACATGGTGTACTGAGTCACACATGGTGTACTGAGAGTCACACATGGTGTACTGAGTGTCACACATGGTGTACTGAGAGTCACACATGGTGTACTGAGAGTCACACATGGTGTACTGAGTGTCACACATGGTGTACTGAGAGTCACACATGGTGTAATGAGAGTCACACATGGTGTACTGAGAGTCATACATGGTGTACTGAGAGTCACACATGGTGTAAAGAGTGTCACTAACTAAAGCTAACTAAAATGAATTGAGTCTATCCCCCACACCTCTCACACAAACCATCCACGTTTGACAACAAAGCTAACTAAAGTGATTTGAGTCTATCCCCCACACCTCTCACACAAACCATCCACGTTTGACAACAAAGCTAACTAAAGTGATTTGAGTCTATCCCCCACACCTCTCACACAAACCATCCACGTTTGACAACAAAGCTAACTAAAGTGATTTGAGTCTATCCCCCACACCTCTCACACAAACCATCCACGTTTGACAACAAAGCTAACTAAAGTGATTTGAGTCTATCCCCCACACCTCTCACACAAACCATCCACGTTTGACAACAAAGCTAACTAAAGTGATTTGAGTCCATCCCCCACACCTCTCACACAAACCATCCACGTTTGACAACAAAGCTAACTAAAGTGATTTGAGTCTATCCCCCACACCTCTCACACAAACCATCCACGTTTGACAACAAAGCTAACTAAAGTGATTTGAGTCCATCCCCCACACCTCTCACACAAACCATCCACGTTTGACAACAAAGCTAACTAAAGTGATTTGAGTCTATCCCCCACACCTCTCACACAAACCATCCACGTTTGACAACAAAGCTAACTAAAGTGATTTGAGTCTATCCCCCACACCTCTCACACAAACCATCCACGTTTGACAACAAAGCTAACTAAAGTGATTTGAGTCCATCCCCCACACCTCTCACACAAACCATCCACGTTTGACAACAAAGCTAACTAAAGTGATTTGAGTCTATCCCCCACACCTCTCACACAAACCTGCTCCACACGCCGATATTGTTTCATTAACGTTTCTAGCTAATTAATTAACCATTCATATCTGTTTAATGAGATGTTAATACTTTTGTAAACGACAGTATTTTTTTTTCAAAAGTCAGACCATTTTAGGCGAATTCAGTATTTTTTTCAAAAGTCAGACCATTTTAGTCTAATTCAGTTTTTTTTTCAAAAGTCAGACCATTTTTGCCTAATTCAGTTTTTTTCAAAAGTCAGACCATTTTTGCCTAAATCTCGTTTAAGAAGCGTGGTTTTTGTTTCGCTCAATCCAAGTAAGTAAAAAATTTACTGACACCGGCAGTTTAACACCGACATAAATATAAAGCGGCAACTAACATCACACCGACATAAATATAAAGCGGCAACTAACATCACACCAACATAAATATAAAGCGGCAACTAACATCACACCGACATAAATATAAAGCGGCAACTAACATCACACCGACATAAATATAAAGCGGCAACTAACATCACACCGACATAAAATGAATATAAAGCGGCAACTAACATCACGCCGACATAAAAATGAATATAAAGCGGCAACTATGATATGAAAATCATATACACCGTACAACTCAAAACATTTCTGAACCTTGTAAACACACTTGTCTTGTACCTCCCCCATCATAGTCAGGTGATCACCCCCCCCCCCCCCATCTAAGTCAGGCTTACCCCCTGCCTCCTCCCACCACGTGATGTTAGACCAATTTGCAGAAATCAGATTGTCACATTACACACTCCGCCCCACCCCTACCAAGTCACGTGATGCCACGTGAGTCACATGACATACTATGTAGTATGATTTCCTCGCCCCCAACCCAGATTTCTCCAGTTTTCAATTCCACCCCCCACCCCCCCCCCCCCCACACACACACCCCCCCCCCCCATACTAATTGCCTTCTTCCTTTAGCGAGACAATGAAAATATAATTTTAATTCAAAACTTTGGAAAGTTTCATACCCAATGTTCTCTCTTACATAATGTATTTATCAGTGTTTTATTTATGAGTCCTATTCACGACCTAACATCCATATATTACCTTGTGCTACACATTAAGTAGACACAAAAAAACTCAGTTAAAATGTTAGCAAGACGAGAGATTAATTAATTATCATTACGTTTATCCTACCCTACATCAACGCGCTTCTCTTCAAAATTTGCCGTTAGTTTAAATAGGCGCTCAATTAGTGATTCAATTTTACTGACGTTTTATTATCCCAAGTCATGAATATTTGATGGCCGCCATTTCTTCCTTATTTCTTGCGTCCTCTCCGTGTTCTTCTTGCTGCCTAAGACTGTCTTCAAGGACAGATGCAATTTCTTGCTGCCTATATATACATGTATCTATATGCATGTATATGTATATATATATATATATATATATATATATATATATATATATATATATATATATATATATATATATATATATATATATATATATATATATATACATACATGTGTGTGTGTAGATAGTGGTGATTTGTCAAAATTGACATAACATTCCTATAGAAACTCAGCTTGATAAATGTAATGGCATCTATCAGTTTGCCCGCACTGTCAAGGGCTTCTGTTATATTTGGTAATAATTTAAAGATACCCCCCCCCCCCCAGTGTAGTGTGGTGTGTCGTTCACAAACTGGGAAACAATTCTCTAGACGTTCAAGCCACACCACACCAGCACCAGCCACTATAAGAGACAACCCCTGTAACACAACCACTGTCCACTCATGGCCTTTAATTAATCTAATGAGCCAGGTAATCACCACTGACGGGACAAGACAACGCCTCTCTAATTACTTAAGACAATTTATTTCACGCATGAATGATCCGCGGGTTCACAATTCCTTAAGCGCAGACAAGCACAATGAAAAGTTACCCTTCTTGTTTGTGTGTGTGTGTGTGTGTGTGAGGGAGGGGGTGGAATGTGTTGGTATAATAAGCTAATTATATTTTAACTCATCCACCGAACGTATCCACCATAGTTCGTCTGTGTAAGGTAGTTGTGACACCTGTATCTTACCGTCCCCCATGTACATCAAGTCTAGTCTACATGTCTCAGTGCTGGAAAATATCTGAACAATTGATGGAAATACATTGTGGGCTGACTACGGGGTATCAGCGCAGGTCATTTATATGGACTAGCCACTTGTAAAATAAGGTTGAGTTATTAGTGTAGTAGCTTCACAGCTGACCGGCTTGTAAAGAATGTCGTAGACATTATAGTAGGGGGATTTCCTTTCACGACAGAGTTGATGTTATGGTAAAAAATTATTGTGTCACTGTTGCAATGATTGTGTCACTGTTACAGTGATTGTGTCGCTGTTGCAGTGATTGTGTCACGGTGGCAGTGATTGTGTCACTGTTGCAGTGATTGTGTCGCTCCTGCAGTGATTGTGTCACTGTCACAGTCATGTAGTGGTGTTAGTGGTGTCAACATATTCATCCAACCAATCTAAAAACGAATATATAAAAAATAATGATAAAGAAAAAGTAGCGTTAAATAACATCCATCTCTTCCCTATATAAAAAACAATCATAATCCCTTAGCTTACATAACAAAAAGATAATCATAATCCGCCCAATACCTTATATAACAAAAAGATAATCATAATCCGCCCAATACCTTATATGACAAAAAGATAATCATAATCCGCCCAATACCTTATATGACAAAAAGATAATCATAATCCGCCCCTTACCTTATATAACATAAAGATAATCATAATCCGCCCCTTACCTTATATAACAAAGATAAACCCTACCACCCCAAAATAACAATAAAGCTACCCCCCCCCACCCCCCAACTTAGCCTACGTGCACTACCTGAGCAGCCTAATGCCGCCCACCTGTGTTACCTGTGTGTAGCCAGGTAATACCTGTATACCGTCTCATGTTACCTATGTAACAGTCGATAGATCGGTTGCTGCACCTGCATCTATTGTAGTCCACATTATAGGCTGGCGTTCGATGTCAATGTGTTCAATACATTAAACACAGCCGAGTTTAGACACTATGCCTTCGATGGCAATGTATTCAATACATTAAACACAGCCGAGTTTAGACACTATGCCTTCGATGTCAATGTGTTCAATAGAGGGTTCGATGTCAATGTGTTCAATAGATTAAACACAGCCGAGTGGCTTGCAAAGAAACCCATCGTTTGGTCACCTAACACATAAGCCCCTCACCCCCCCCCCCCCCCCACTAAACGCCCATTACGTCACGATTACCTAAGGAACTATTTCAATGAATTTAGTTCAGCTAGCGGCTTAAGAAAGTTGAGGACAGGCGTTACTAAAGTCATATTTTTTAGACATAGCGTAGGGCTTGGACATAGGTGTTGACCTTTGACATATTCATATTAGACTACAATCAAGTGGTTACAATCTTTTGTGACTACAATCACTGTGTGACTACAATCACTGTGTGACTACAATTAGTGTGTTACTACAATCAGTGCGTACCTACAATCAGTGCGTACCTACAATCAGTGCGTACCTACAATCAGTGCGTACCTACAATCAGTGCGTACCTACAATCAGTGTGTGACTACAATCAGTGCGTACCTACAATCAGTGCGTACCTACAATCAGTGCGTACCTACAATCAGTGTGTGACTACAATCAGTGTGTACCTACAATCTGTTTGTTCCTACTGTAATGAATTCGATTAATTTTGTTTTTTGCTATCACCATGTTACACGATACTCTTCCTTGAGTTAATCCATTCTGTTAATCCATTCTTTTAATCCATTGTTTTAATATGTTGTTCTCTTGCGTTGTGTGTGTCCGCAAATAAAGACCATCATAAAAAACACATAATATTAAAAGACCATCATAGAAGGGCATCAGCTCCACCCAGTACCCTCACGGCTACAAGACATTACCCCCCGGACATACCCCTCGTATTTACTCCCCGGAGCACATACCCCCCCCCATCCACCAAGATATAATCCTGTTTCTAACTCCAACTCTATACCTATATATTACCTTAATTAAGACAAAGACGAAAATCATAAGAATTCACCTCACATTGGTTTAAGCCTAACCCTGACCCTAGCTCTAACCCTAACCTTAGCCCAAAGTCAAACCCTAGCTGAACCTTAAGCTATGACCGGGGGTAATGTCCTACTGGGCGGGGGGTAATTGACGGGAGGGGGGTAATGTTCCCCACCCTCACATAAGATTAGCATCAGCTCAATTTCCACCCCCTCCCCCACATAGGATTCGCATCATCTCTACCCCCCCCCCCCACATAGGATTAGCATCAGCTCCACCCCCCACCCCCAACTAGGATTAGCATCATCTCCACCCCCACATTGGATTAGCATCAGCTCCACCCAGCACCCCTCCCCTCATGTCCTGCGCAGGTGGCTTGCTCCGATATGGGAACGTTCGAACATATTGTGACGGTGTGGGTGTTCAACTAAACACACAACTTCACACACCAGCACACACATACACATACGTTAAACACGCACGGTTACCACTCACACACACTCACACACACAAACACACACACACACGGGGATGTCTTGACCAATTAAATTTGAAATGAAAGATGAAACGTAGACGCAAGTAAAAAGCCAACTCTAGCAGCAGCTGAGTAGGCAATGTTTGAACTCGTGAAAAAACAAACACAAACACACAGGCGGAAACGTCAACATAAATACTCAATTAAAAACATCATACAAAAACCTATTACAAAAACATAATGCACCATCAAAACAGTTTAATAGTTTTTTTTAAATTAAATATTTTTCTTGAAATAAAAAAACGGAACTTAAAGTTGTGAAAATGGCTAGGAGCTAGACACAATAAGTAGCTGGGGCGTTGTGACCTTGTAACCAGGTCACTTAGATGTTTAGAGCAGGGTGGGGGAAGGAGGGGTGTACGAATGAGGGGGGGGGGGGGGGTACGTGAAAACGAAGGCGTATTTGTTCTCCACTGTAGGTGGTAGAGGCGGGATTACAGCGGGCCACTGGTTCACGGTGTGAAAATAGGCAAGTAATGTGTGGGGTTTTAAATTATGAAGGTATTTTTTTTGTGAGGGAATAAAAGCTTAGTACATAGTCGAGGGGGGTGGGGGGAAATCTAGGCTCATGCTACGTCACAGCGTGAATATAGAATTGGTATCTGCGTAGGTCGGCGCATGCGCACATCGAGATTTCTCCATTTTAATCCCGACAAAAACGGAGCGTAAAACTTTAATGTCTCACGTTTTTTAAAGGTCAGCTTGACATTGGGTTTTTGTCTTCAGCTTTTTGTTAGCTTTTTGTATTTTCGTTTTGAATTATTTATGAAAAGTTTTTTTAACTTTTGTTTTAGTAGTGAATAGTTTGTGCTATAGGTTTTAGCGTGTGTGTATAGTTTGTGTGGTGTATGTGGGGGTCTTACAAGAGTAGTGTGGTGTGAGGGTTCAGTTAAAATGTGAGGTGTTAGTTTTGGTGTGCGGGGCCGGATATAAGGAAAAGTCTACTAACTGCCCCCCTTACACCCCCCCCCCCCAGCGTCGTATAAATAACTAATGTACCGTGATGCAACATTGAATGAATTCAATACGTACAAGCTATTCACACAACTACAACACTATTCACCAAACTAACATACAATTCACCAAACTACCACACTATTCACCAACTACCACACTATTCATCCGAATAAAAAGCTATTCACCCAACTGCAAAGCTATTCACCCAACTACCAAACTATTCACCCAACTACCAAACTATTCACCCAACTACCAAACTATTCACCCAACTACCAAACTATTCACCCAACTTCCAAACTATTCACCCAACTACCAAACTATTCACCCAACTACCAAACTATTCACCCAACTTCCAAACTATTCACCCAACTACCAAACTATTCACCCAACTACAAAACTATTCACCCAACTACCAAACTATTCACCCACTACCACATTATTCACCCAACTACCAAACTATTCACCCAACTACCAAACTATTTACCCGACTAAAAAGCTATTCACCCAACTACAAAACTATTCACCCAACTACCAAACTATTCACCCACTACCACATTATTCACCCAACTACCAAACTATTCACCCAACTACCAAACTATTCACCCAACTACCAAACTATTCACCCAACTACCAAACTATTCACCCAACTACCAAACTATTCACCCAACTACCAAACTATTCACCCAACTACCAAACTATTCACCCAACTACCAAACTATTCACCCAACTACCAAACTATTCACCCAACTACAAAACTATTCACCCAACTACCAAACTATTTACCCACTACCACATTATTCACCCAACTGCCAAACTATTCACACAACTACCAAACTATTCACCCAACTACCAAACTATTCACCCAACTACCACACTATTCACACAACTACCACACTATTCACCCAACTGCCAAGAATGTGCCGATGTTGACGCGCTAGTTCTTCCAGAAGATTCCACCACCACTCCACAAGACAGAGCTGCAGGGATTGTTGAGCGTGTTTTTGTTGCTGTGGGCTGGTGGTCTACTAGGTGTCGCTCTCATCTACGAGGTGCTTCTTTTATCTGGTGTGTGCTGTTAGCTTTGATGATGTTGTGGCAGACTTTCAAATTCCGATTGACCAATGAGAAGATTTAAAATTCCGATTGACCAATGAGAAGATTTAAAATTCCGATTGACCAATGAGAAGATGAAATAGTACTTGACACTAGCAAGTACGTGGGCTGAAGTGATTAAAGTTAGATGGGATTTGCCTCATGACCTGCGTCCTTCTGTCTAGAGCTCTTCCATGTTACCTTGTGGAAGCACACACCATTTCCTGTTGGAAATTGTCTTGATACTGCTATCGTGCAGCTATATACGGATAGTTGCGTACGTCATAAAAATAGCTATAGTTTTTTTAAAATTATATTAAAATATATCAAATATATTACAATATATATATATATATATATATATATATATATATATATATATATATATATATATATATATATATATATATATATATATATATATATATATATATATATATATACTGTATCTGTGACTAGCTGCGATCTAGCAATATACGAACAGGCAAATCCTTATCACAGTAAGTAACTACCAACGGCTGATCGTATAGACATAAACCTAACTGCCGCTTCAGTATGCTTTAAGTTTTAAAAATGTAAACAAACTCACCCACCCTCCAGGGTAAGACACAAACAACGCCGCCATTTTGTCCGAGTAAAATAAAAGAACTAAAGCTAGTTTTGTCTGTGGTAATAAAAATCTTGTCATGGGAGGTTCATTTGTTCATTAGCTGTCACGTTTTCACGCCCATAGGTCAGTGACACCTCGTCAAACTTGGGCGGGTGTCATCTAGGTAGGGTGGTCTGTCATCTAGGTAGGGTGGTCTGTCATCTAGGTAGGGTGGTCTGTCATCTAGGTAGGGTGGTCTGTCATCTAGGTAGGGTGGTCTGTCATCTAGGTAGGGTGGTCTGTCATCTAGGTAGGGTGGTCTGTCATCTAGGTAGGGTGGTCTGTCATCTAGGGTGGTTTGTCATCTAGGGTGGTCTGTCATCTAGGTAGGGTGGTCTGTCATCTAGGGTGGTCTGTCAACTAGGGTGGTCTGTCATCTAGGTAGGGTGGTCTGTCATCTAGGTGGTCTGTCATCTAGGTAGGGTGGTCTGTCATCTAGGTAGGGTGGTCTGTCATCTAGGTAGGGTGGTCTGTCATCTAGGTAGGGTGGTCTGTCATCTAGGTAGGGTGGTCTGTCAACTAGGGTGGTCTGTCATCTAGGTAGGGTGGTCTGTCATCTAGGGTGGTCTGTCATCTAGGTAGGGTGGTCTGTCATCTAGGTAGGGTGGTCTGTCATCTAGGTAGGGTGGTCTGTCATCTAGGTAGGGTGGTCTGTCATCTAGGTAGGGTGGTCTGTCATCTAGGTAGGGTGGTCTGTCATCTAGCTAGGGTGGTCTGTCATCTAGGTAGGGTGGTCTGTCATCTAGGTAGGGTGGTCTGTCATCTAGGTAGGGTGGTCTGTCAACTAGGTAGGGTGGTCTGTCAACTAGGTAGGGTGGTCTGTCATCTAGGTAGGGTGGTCTGTCATCTAGGTAGGGTGGTCTGTCATCTAGGTAGGGTGGTCTGTCATCTAGGTAGGGTGGTCTGTCATCTAGGTAGGGTGGTCTGTCATCTAGGTAGGGTGGTCTGTCATCTAGGTGGTCTGTCATCTAGGTTGGGTGGTCTGTCATCTAGGTAGGGTGGTCTGTCATCTAGGTAGGGTGGCCTGTCATCTAGGTGGTCTGTCATCTAGGGCGGTCTGTCATCTAGGTAGGGTGGTCTGTCATCTAGGTAGGGTGGTCTGTTATCTAGGGTGGTCTGTCATCTAGGTAGGGTGGTCTGTCATCTAAGTAGGGTGGTCTGTCATCTAGGTGGTCTGTCATCTAGGTAGGGTGGTCTGTCATCTAGGTAGGGTGGTCTGTCATCTAGGTAGGGTGGTCTGTCATCTAGGTAGGTTGGTCTGTCATTCAGGGTGGTCTGTCATCTAGGTAGGGTGGTCTGTCATCTAGGTAGGGTGGTCTGTCATCTAGGTAGGGTGGTCTGTCATCTAGGTAGGGTGGTCTGTCATCTAGGTAGGGTGGTCTGTCATCTAGGTAGGGTGGTCTGTCATCTAGGGTGGTCTGTCATCTAGGTAGGGTGGTCTGTCATCTAGGTAGGGTGGTCTGTCATCTAGGTAGGGTGGTCTGTCATCTAGGTAGGGTGGTCTGTCATCTAGGTAGGGTGGTCTGTCATCTAGGTAGGGTGGTCTGTCATCTAGGGTGGTCTGTCATCTAGGTAGGGTGGTCTGTCATCTAGGTAGGGTGGTCTGTCATCTAGGGTGGTCTGTCATCTAGGTAGGGTGGTCTGTCATCTAGGTAGGGTGGTCTGTCATCTAGGGTGGTCTGTCATCTAGGTAGGGTGGTCTGTCATCTAGTTAGGTGGTCTGTCATCTAGGTAGGGTGGTCTGTCATCTAGGTAGGGTGGTCTGTCATCTGGGTAGGGTGGTCTGTCATCTAGGTAGGGTGGTCTGTCATCTAGGTAGGGTGGTCTGTCATCTAGGGTGGTCTGTCATCTAGGTAGGGTGGTCTGTCATCTAGGGTGGTCTGTCATCTAGGGTGGTCTGTCATCTAGGTAGGGTGGTCTGTCATCTAGGTAGGGTGGTCTGTCATCTAGGGTGGTCTGTCATCTAGGTAGGGTGGTCTGTCATCTAGTTAGGTGGTCTGTCATCTAGGTAGGGTGGTCTGTCATCTAGGTAGGGTGGTCTGTCATCTGGGTAGGGTGGTCTGTCATCTAGGTAGGGTGGTCTGTCATCTAGGTAGGGTGGTCTGTCATCTAGGTAGGGTGGTCTGTCATCTAGGTAGGGTGGTCTGTCATCTAGGTAGGGTGGTCTGTCATCTAGGTAGGGTGGTCTGTCATCTAGGTAGGGTGGTCTGTCATCTAGGTAGGGTGGTCTGTCATCTAGGTAGGGTGGTCTGTCATCTAGGGTGGTCTGTCATCTAGGTAGGGTGGTCTGTCATCTAGGTAGGGTGGTCTGTCATCTAGGTAGGGTGGTCTGTCATCTAGGTAAGGTGGTCTGTCATCTAGGGTGGTCTGTCATCTAGGTAGGGTGGTCTGTCATCTAGGTAGGGTGGTCTGTCATCTAGGTAGGGTGGTCTGTCATCTAGGTAGGGTGGTCTGTCATCTAGGTAGGGTGGTCTGTCATCTAGGTAGGGTGGTCTGTCATCTAGGTAGGGTGGTCTGTCATCTAGGTAGGGTGGTCTGTCATCTAGGGTGGTCTGTCATCTAGGTAGGGTGGTCTGTCATCTAGGGTGGTCTGTCATCTAGGTAGGGTGGTCTGTCATCTAGGTAGGGTGGTCTGTCATCTAGGGTGATCTGTCATCTAGGTAGGGTGGTCTGTCATCTAGGTAGGGTGGTCTGTCATCTAGGTAGGGTGGTCTGTCATCTAGGCAGGGTGGTCTGTCATCTAGGGTGGTCTGTCATCTAGGTAGGGTGGTCTGTCATCTAGGTAGGGTGGTCTGTCATCTAGGTAGGGTGGTCTGTCATCTAGGTAAGGTGGTCTGTCATCTAGGGTGGTCTGTCATCTAGGTAGGGTGGTCTGTCATCTAGGTAAGGTGGTCTGTCATCTAGGTAGGGTGGTCTGTCATCTAGCTAGGGTGGTCTGTCATCTAGGTAGGGTGGTCTGTCATCTAGGTAGGGTGGTCTGTCATCTAGGTAGGGTGGTCTGTCATCTAGGTAGGGTGGTCTGTCATCTAGGTAGGGTGGTCTGTCATCTAGGTAGGGTGGTCTGTCATCTAGGTAGGGTGGTCTGTCATCTAGGTAGGGTGGTCTGTCATCTAGGTAGGGTGGTCTGTCATCTAGGTAGGGTGGTCTGTCATCTAGGTAGGGTGGTCTGTCATCTAGGGTGGTCTGTCATCTAGGTAGGGTGGTCTGTCATCTAGGTAGGGTGGTCTGTCATCTAGGTAGGGTGGTCTGTCATCTAGGGTGGTCTGTCATCTAGGTAGGGTGGTCTGTCATCTAGGTAGGGTGGTCTGTCATCTAGGTAGGGTGGTCTGTCATCTAGGGTGGTCTGTCATCTAGGTAGGGTGGTCTGTCATCTAGGTAGGGTGGTCTGTCATCTAGGTAGGGTGGTCTGTCATCTAGGGTGGTCTGTCATCTAGGTAGGGTGGTCTGTCATCTAGGTAGGGTGGTCTGTCATCTAGGGTGGTCTGTCAACTAGGTAGGGTGGTCTGTCATCTAGGTAGGGTGGTCTGTCATCTAGGTAGGGTGGTCTGTCATCTAGGTAGGGTGGTCTGTCATCTAGGTAGGGTGGTCTGTCATCTAGGTAGGGTGGTCTGTCATCTAGGGTGGTCTGTCATCTAGGTAGGGTGGTCTGTCATCTAGGTAGGGTGGTCTGTCATCTAGGTAGGGTGGTCTGTCATCTAGGGTGGTCTGTCATCTAGGTAGGGTGGTCTGTCATCTAGGTAGGGTGGTCTGTCATCTAGGTAGGGTGGTCTGTCATCTAGGTAGGGTGGTCTGTCATCTAGGTAGGGTGGTCTGTCATCTAGGTAGGGTGGTCTGTCATCTAGGTAGGGTGGTCTGTCATCTAGGTAGGGTGGTCTGTCATCTAGGGTGGTCTGTCATCTAGGTAGGGTGGTCTGTCATCTAGGTAGGGTGGTCTGTCATCTAGGTAGGGTGGTCTGTCATCTAGGGTGGTCTGTCATCTAGGTAGGGTGGTCTGTCATCTAGGTAGGGTGGTCTGTCATCTAGGGTGGTCTGTCATCTAGGTAGGGTGGTCTGTCATCTAGGTGGTCTGTCATCTAGGTAGGGTGGTCTGTCATCTAGGGTGGTCTGTCATCTAGGTAGGGTGGTCTGTCATCTAGGTAGGGTGGTCTGTCATCTAGGGTGGTCTGTCATCTAGGTAGGGTGGTCTGTCATCTAGGGTGGTCTGTCATCTAGGTAGGGTGGTCTGTCATCTAGGGTGGTCTGTCATCTAGGTAGGGTGGTCTGTCATCTAGGTAGGGTGGTCTGTCATCTAGGTAGGGTGGTCTGTCATCTAAGGTGGACTAGACCACCACAATCATGATTGTACATCAGACCCTGCCACCTAGCGGGTGACTAGATCACGTGATCACGCCGTGGAGACCACGACATCCGGTTGGTTCGATGACCCCTGCATCAGATGGACTTGTAGAAATGTCTGGCGGAGAATTACGTCATGTTTAAAAATAACATCCCGCCATGATCCCGCCCCGCAGATAGATTTTAAAACGTTTTTTTAAATAGTCCAGACCCAGACAAATAAACAGTAGAAACTCATTAATTATTGAGCAGTACTAAAATTGAAATAAGCGAAACAAAAAGTGTCTGTCTGGGTGCACGAATATTTCTTGTAGGACAGTCGGCGTCTGGCTGATCAATAATGGAGGCTACTTATTTCACAGTCAACTGACTTACTGACGCTTAGGATAATCTGGTCAAATTGTTGGACTTGACCTACTGATGCTTAGGATAATCTGGTCAAATTGTTGGACTTGGCCTACTGACGCTTAGGATAATCTGGTCAAATTGTTGAGATTATCCTACTGACGCTTAGGATAATCTGGTCAAATTGTTGGACTTGGCCTACTGACGCTTAGGATAATCTGGTCAAATTGTTGGACTTGGCCTACTGACGATTAGGATAATCTGGTCAAATTGTTGGACTTGACCTACCGACGCTTAGGATAATCTGGTCAAATTGTTGGAGTTGACCAAGTGACGCTTAGGATAATCTGGTCAAATTGTTGGACTTGACCTACCGACGCTTAGGATAATCTGGTCAAATTGTTGGACTTGGCCTATTGACGCTTAGGATAATCTGGTCAAATTGTTGGAGTTGGTCTACTGACGCTTAGGATAATCTGGTCAAATTGTTGACTTATGTTATTCAATAAGCTAAGTGTGTGTCGTCTGCTCCACAAACCAGGCCACGCCCCCTCAGATCCGATGCTTCTGGTTCATTGTTCTTGGTATTTCCTTAATTAATTTATCCTAATTGCGCTTCAGCTGAAAGTAATAATTTCTTCGGGAAAGTTCCAAAATGGGGTTTGGTCTCAGCCCGCACCTGGTGGGTGATGTCTGGCAACATTGTGGGCGCGAGGGTCGGGGTGGACGGGCGGGGGGGACGGGCGGGGTGGATCTAACCTCGCCTACAACCATTGATGGGTGGATGCTAATTAGTGCTGTTGCTGTAAGGACGGATTTGCTGCGATTGTTACTTAGGTTGTGGCTCAATGTTTGGAAGACAACGGGTCAGATGGGTTTTTTTCTGCATGCAAACATGCTGCAGCAATGTGCACCCGCTTACGGCAGAAGGTGGGGGACGGGCCGTACGTGGGAGACGGGCCGTGAGTGGGGGACGGGCCGTACATGCACACGATGCTTACAACTATCTCCTAGAACAGGTTTTGGGCGATGTCGTTGTATAGAGTGGAACAATCAGAGAGAGACAAAGAGACGTAATTCTTTATCTTGTCATAACAAACTGTGGTGTAGTGGCTTTGTGAGAACAAACGATGTCGCGAGATGGTGGATGAATGCACGAGTCTTCTCCCCTAAACTTGTAGGACAAGTCTTCTCACATAAACTTGTCATTTTCAATTTTGAAAAGTTCTTTTCTTAGTGTGGCAAAGGCAACGAGAAAAATACGCAATAAAATATAGGTGGGCATAAACTTGCAAGACCGTATGGGGTGTATCATTGACTTCAGCTCCTTGCAGCGAGACACCCAAAAGTTGGAGCAGTGTAAAGAATAAATGTATGCGATTCATTATAGTTCTTTTTTCAAGTAATCGGAAGTTTACAATGGGAGTTTATTAATCTGGAAAAAGTGACAAAAAACGACTGACTAAACCCCCACAAAAAGCAACAAGCTAAACCTCCACAAAAAGCGACTGACTAAACCCCCACAAAAAGCGACTGACTAAACCCCCACAAAAAGCAACAGACTAAACCCCCACAAAAAGCAACAGACTAAACCCCCACAAAAAGCGACTGACTAAACCCCCACAAAAAGCGACTGACTAAACCCCCACAAAAAGCAACAGACTAAACCCCCACAAAAAGCGACTGACTAAACCCCCACAAAAAGCGACTGACTAAACCCCCACAAAAAGCAACAGACTAAACCCCCACAAAAAGCGAATGACTAAACCCCCACAAAAAAGCGACTGACTAAACCCCCACAAAAAAACCAGACTAAACCCCCACAAAAACGACTGACTAAACCCCCACAAAAAGCGACTGACTAAACCCCCACAAAAAGCGACTGACTAAACCCCCACAAAAAGCGACTGACTAAACCCCCACAAAAAGTGAGTGACTAAACCCCACAAAAAGCGACTGACTAAACCCCCACAATAAGCGACTGACTAAACCCCCACAGAAAGGACCGACCCATTTATCTTTGGCCTTCTGGCTCCTGCCGCCTGTAATAACATTGTACTAAACAATTGCAAGTAACACAGTCCCGCGTAGTTTAATTGTTTTAATTAGTAGGCTTAAATTAAATCACTGCGCCAGTTGTCCCTCATTGATACATTTTTAAGACTAATTACAAATTAATCACATACATTTTTGTGGCGTGTTTAAGATCAAATTAGAAGCAAGCAGGGAAGTAACTCTCTCATTACCACGACAGAATGGTGTTAACTCCCCTGGTCGTGACAACCACCATCCACCCTGGTATTGAACGTTGTTATTCTTGTCTCATCCACCCGGGTGGGATCATCGGGTAGTGGGGGGGGGGGGGGGGGGGGGGGGGATCATCGGGTAGGGGGGGGATCATCGGGTAGTGGGGGGGGGGATCATCGAGGTAGTGGGGGGGGGGGATCATCGGGTAGTGGGGGGGGGGGATCATCGGGTAGTGGGGGGGGGGATCATCGGGTAGGGGGGGATCATCGGGTAGTGGGGGGGGGGGAGATCATCGGGTAGTGGGGGGGGGGGAATCGTCGGGTAATGGGGGGGAGGGAGGCGGCATCACATCTCGGGGTTGATACAGGGAACATCAGACGACCGTGTCGGTGGGGTGGGGCGTCCTGTTGAGAGGGTGGGGATGGAGTTGATCGTGCGTGTGTGTGTGGGGGGGGGGGGGTGAGGGGGGGGTGTTATGTTAATGGTGTACCTTTATTTGTGTATGTAAAGATTTAGGTGCAGTATTGATTGCCCCCCCCCCCCCCCCCCACACACACACACTGGCTGAGGTCAACAACCGCGCTAGGTGCGGCCAGTTGCCATGTGTGATGGATTAGAAATAATTGGAAAATAATTCACGACTGGTCTACGATATGTTATAAAGTGTAACGATATGTAATAAAGTGTAACGATATGTAATAAAGTGTACCCGATTGTAGATGTTATAGACGTCAGTAGAGCATATGGATTAGGTAACTTATTTAACCATGAAACACTGTAGAAGTTTGAGTTGTGTAACGTTAAAACAGCACTATACAACTACATCGTGCATTGTTCCCCTACACCGTACGGAACTGCCCTGTTCCCCTACACCGTACGGAACTGCCCTGTTCCCCTACACCGTACGGAACTGCCCTGTTCCCCTACACCGTACGGAACTGCCCTGTTCCCCTACACCCTACGGAACTGCCCTGTTCCCTTACACCCTACGGAACTGCCCTGTTCCCTTACACCGTACGGAACTGCCCTGTTCCCTTACACCGTACGGAACTGCCCTGTTCCCCTACACCGTACGGAACTGCCCTGTTCCCCTACACCGTACGGAACTGCCCTGTTCCCTTACACCGTACGGAACTGCCCTGTTCCCCTACACCGTACGGAACTGCCCTGTTCCCCTACACCCTACGGAACTGCCCTGTTCCCTTACACCCTACGGAACTGCCCTGTTCCCTTACACCGTACGGAACTGCCCTGTTCCCTTACACCGTACGGAACTGCCCTGTTCCCCTACACCGTACGGAACTGCCCTGTTCCCCTACACCGTACGGAACTGCCCTGTTCCCTTACACCGTACGGAACTGCCCTGTTCCCCTACACCGTACGGAACTGCCCTGTTCCCCTACACCGCACGGAACTGCCCTGTTCCCTTACACCGTACGGAACTGCCCTGTTCCCTTACACCGTACGGAACTGCCCTGTTCCCCTACACCGTACGGAACTGTCCTGTTCCCCTACACCGTACGGATATGCCCTGTTCCCCTACACCGTACGGATATGCCCTGTTCCCCTACACCGTACGGAACTGCCTGTTCCCACGCATATGACTATCGGAGGCCCCAACTCAGATGTTACATAATTGCATCTCGTGTAATCAGCGTGAGAGCCAAATTGTATGTAAGTAGGTCATTACATGTGCAAGTTGAGTTAATTACATCACGGATACGTTTCCCGTAGACTAGCACTGCTTGTTATGCAACGGATACTCTTGTTTTTGGCTGTGACCCCGCCGCTAGGGTCAACGTAATTTAATGATATTTGCGTATTTCGTCTGTCCGGGGTGGGGGGGGGGGCAGACGGTCAGCAGTCGTGTAGCATGCTCCAACCTCTGCTCCCTGTCCAACCAGGCAGGCGATACAACATGTTGTACACACGATAATGGGAGCCCGCAGTGTGTCATGGGAGCCCGCAGTATGACGTCATGGGAGCCCGGAGTATGACGTCATGGGAGCCCAGAGTATGACGTCATGGGAGCCCGGAGTATGACGTCATGGGAGCCCGGAGTATGACGTCATGGGAGCCCAGAGTATGACGTCATGGGAGCCCAGAGTATGACGTCATGGGAGCCCGGAGTATGACGTCATGGGAGCCCGGAGTATGACGTCATGGGAGCCCCCAGTATGTAATTATCCCCTGAACATCAGGGTTACGGTCGGTGCTACGTACAACAAAGTTCAGACTGTCCATCCGCTCGTCTTAGAGGTTCTAAAACTGGACACACGGATGCCACTGGGATGCCACAAACCTCGTCATCAGACAATCTATGACAATCTGGACTATCTATGACAATCTGGACTATCTATGACAATCTGGACAATCTATGACAGGAACCAGTAGCCTCAGATCACATTTACTCGTTTCTACATCGTAGGCCAAAAATTCACTGACGGTTTCCATGGGGACACTCGCAAGTTTATTACAGTAGCTCATACACAATGTGGTCGCCACTACCACTACCCCCACCCACTAACCTCGCCACTACCCCATCACTAACCTAACCACTACCCCACACTAACCTAGCCACTACCCCACACTAACCTAACCACTACCCCTCACTAACCTAGCCACTACCCCACACTAACCTAACCACTACCCCACACTAACCTAGCCACTACCCTCCTCCGTAGCGAGTTCTACCCATACCATCACCCTAGCAAAGGGACCCCTATAGTTCATGCCATAAAGCCCCTGGTATAACAGGCTCGGTCCACCGTGGCCACAGCGTGTAGCCAATCAAAAAATGGCGCATCAAACAAGCGTAGCTGCCAGTCATTAACCACAAATTCAATCAACCATGTCCACCGAGCGGGGACCCCCACACCACGCCGCTCACAATTATTCAAAATGCGACAACACCGCGTACATATTGAGACCTATTATATAATGCTTAAACTGACGCCGGCCATGATTAGCGTCAAGCGTCCCTTATGACCAATGAAACGTTAGTGGAAAGTAATTAAAATATAAAATAGAATTTCTTTTCACTATTATTTCTCTCAACTATCATCAAGGGAGTTAATTCATTAAATCCTTCTGTTCAAAGAATAATTGAACAAGAATCACTACAATTAAACTACGATAATATTTAAAAGTTAAGATTATTTTCTCCTACCGTAAACCATCTATTATTTGATAATATTAAAACAGCACAAGTGTAGATTGATTTGAATTTTTAAAAGTGCTTATACCATCTATTATTTGATAATATTAAAACAGCACAAGTGTAGATTGATTTGAATTTTTAAAAGTGCTAATAAAAAACTTTGTATTAGTCAGGTGAGTCCATAAACCCAAATCTTATTCCCCTCTATCCGAGAACAGTGCGACATAGATTTTACAAACATACCATAGTGTCAGTTACCCAGAGACATACCCTACCACACGTCGTTTATTGAGCTGTTGCTGTGTTACAAGAACCAGTGGGTGTATACAGTATCCATTGTTTGCCATCACATCTAGTCACGTGGCGTGTATGACATCTAGTCACGTGGCGTGTATGACATCTGGTCACGTGGGGTGTATGACATCTGGTCACGTGACGTGTATGACATCTGGTCACGTGGCGTGTATGACATCTGGTCACGTTGGGCGTATCACCGCACCCGATCAACCAAGCCAACAACTGCCACTAACTTATTCATCCGTTTTAAATCCACACCAATATCCCATCATTTTAAATCCACACCAATATCCCATCATTTTAAATCCACACCAATATCCCATCATTTCAGCCTCAGCAGTCCGCCACCACAGACCCCCTATGGTTAAATCGCACTATACATAAATGATGTCTCGGCTGGATTCGATCCTCTCACTCGGCTGCGTCAAGTCGTTAACCCCTTTTTGTGTTGCAATGGCCATAAGCATTAGTAGGGTCGTCATGCCCTCGAGCGGCTATATGCGCCTGTTACCTACATCAAACGTGGCGTAAGCTATAAACCTTATTAAACCTTATTATCAGTAAGCTTGATGTTAGCTTACTGCAAGCTTACTGTAAGCTTACTGTAAGCTTGGTGGTATGCGGAGATGAACGCCCCAGTGAATACAGGTTTATGCGGACGAGATTGGGAGATTTGGATAAAGTTGGTCACGCGTGAACCGTGACACGTCTAATGATATTTTGTAAGTTGGTCAGTTAGGACGCGACTATTGATCCCCTGAGCAACTTGGTCAAGTGTGACGTGAGTGAGCCGTACATTTAAAGTGTACCTGGTGTCCTTAAGTTATCACATGTCTCTCAGTGACCGACGATTGGGTGGTAGTTGGGTAGCGATGCCCTTACTGTGGGATCAGGATTCGAACCCTAGACGTGCACCACGCTGGCTCACATTTGCAGCTGGCGTTGATTATGTAACGGTGTTGTTATCAACATGCGCATGTCTATTATGCTGGTAATGTACGTATTGATCAGGAATATTGATGCATAATTAATGGGGCTATATTGTTTTAGGCATGTTGGCCTATCATATATGAATATTCAATTACATTTCCAGTTGGGCTGGTTTTTAATATTTTGATAATTTATAGAAAAAAGTGTATCCTTATGAAATTGCGACATCTTTAAAGGTAGTAAATCATCCTCGAATGATTCACCCTCATCGTGAATAATGAAAGGCTGACGGATTTACAGAGAAATTGAAACATTATGTTGTAAATTATTTGCCATTTATTTAATCTTGAACAAGCCCTACATATTTCCCCAAGCCATATCAACTTACAACTGCGACACTAACTAACCCTAACACGACACTAACCAACCCTAACACGACACTACCCAACATATAACACGACACTACCCAACATATAACACGACACTACCCAACATATAACACGACACCAACCAACATATAACACGACACTAACCAACCCTAACATGACACTAACCAACCCTAACATGACACTAACCAAACCTAACACGACACTAACCAACCCTAACATGACACTAACCAAACCTAACACGACACTACCCAACCTATAACACGACACTAACCAACATATAACACGACACTACCCAACATATAACACGACAGTAACCTAACACGACACCAACCAACATATAACACGACACTACCCAACATATAACACGACACTACCCAACATATAACACGACACTACCCAACATATAACACGACACTACCCAACATATAACACGACACCAACCAACATATAACACGACACTAACCAAACTACCATCAAATATTTTTCTTCTTTCGATGTTTAAAGTGCACCTTCAATACCAGCGGTTTTTTTTTTTGTCATGTCATTTAATGTTAGTCGTTTGAGGAAACTTATCATTTGTCTTACAGTCTATACATACGAGTAGCACAATCTACAGATAAAAGTAACACAATCTACAGATAAAAGTAGCACAATCTACAGATATATGTAGCACAGAGTCCGTCTGTAGATAATTACGTTTGTTGTGGGTTCTAGTACACGTACAACCTCTCGCTATCGCCTCCTTAATAACGTTGGAGTGGAACTTCCACTTGTACAAAGGGTCAAACAATATTTGAAAGATTCACTCACCACACCACACACCATGCCACACCACATAATTCACTCACCATACCACACTTTATATCACACCACTTAATTCACTCACCACACCACACCACACACCATAACCTCACTACACATTTACCACACCGCTCATCATACCACACTACCATACCACACCACTTAATTCACTCACCCCACCACACCAATTAATTCACTTACCACACCACACACCATACCACACCACTTAATTCACTCACCACACCACACCACTTAATTCACTTACCACACCACACACCACACCACACCACTTAATTCACCACCCCACACCACAGTACCAGAGTGAAGCACTTTGCACCCTGTAGCTACTTGTTAAACCGAGTCTATTTGTTAGGAAACAGAGCGGGACAGTCTGCTCGTCAGTCTAGACGTGACGTCACGTCTGGACTATTGTTGTGACTGTCGGTTGACGACGTGGCGTGCCCTGTATAGAGTCGTTTATCACCTCTAGACCCCCCCCCCCCTCTACAACACCAAAATTGTTGAGTAAACGCGAAATTTGATTTTTTCAATTCTTATTCCATCTGCTTGAGCTTTTGTACTGAGAAACTTTTAATTTGCTGGTATTTCTTTAATTTGACAACAAAGGAAGGATTTTTTTTTAAGTTGGGTTAAAAAAGTGTAATTGAGATCAGAAATTAAAAAAAAAACTCGGGGAGGGGGGGGGGGGGGGGGAGGGCGGATGACAAAGCCTGAGTTTCAAGACTTTCCACCAGCTCTCGGAGTTGGGCCTACAGCTGGCGGCTTGTGGTACACGAGAGCCGGGATAGAGAGCTCAGTTTGACCACGGTCAGATGAGCGCTGTTGTCGTGTTGTCTTGTGTTGCCGTGTTGTGTTGCCGTGTTCTTGTGTCGTGTTGTGTTGCAGTGTTGTGTTGCCGTGTTGTGTTGCCGTGTTATTGTTCACTAGCCACCATCTCACAATGAGAGCTGGGGGGGGGGGTGGCTGAGGGTCAACGGTATGTACCCACGTCCCCTATAAAAAAATCTATCGCAATTATTATTATATAACGAGTCCCCACCCCCCCCCCCCCCCCCCCCACCCCCATACCGTCAGACAAGAAAAATGTCTATCGACTATCGATACTCTAGAAACAAATTCCTTCATCGATTCTTCGAATTATCAGACTGCTCATTGTCCTAGTCTACTCACGCTTCTCCGATATTTGCGTTTTAGCCCCCCCCCCCCCCACACACACAGAAGCAACAGTAGCGGCGTGTTATTTATGTCACACAAAGGAATGAAACGGTAGACAACCCGGAGAGGGGGGGGGGCGCCAACTGTTAAATGAACTAATAGAACTACACTGTCGTCTGACTGCCGCGGCCGTTAGTCTTGGAGACATTCCCAGACGTCTGCTAGAGATGACATCAATGTCACGCTGACCTTGAATCAAGGACTGAAACGACACGCGACTATCATTACATCTGACTGCGTGGGTTGTAACGTTGTGTACAAGTTTATACGTGTGTGTACCATTGTGTACAGGTACTGGCTGTCTGGGTTGTGTACAGTTTTATACGAGTGTGTACCATTGTGTACATGATGGTGTGGGGGACGGGACTAAGTTGTATTTCACTCTAGACAGATGTCCCCCTTTTATCCCATAGCACAATTCATTTCTTTGGGTTTTTGTATCCAATTTTTTTTCTTGATTTCTTTTCAGTGTTATTTTTATTTTGTCTTACATTTTTTTAAATGTCTTTTCCTTGGAGTGAAACAACAATATTCATCTAGCTGTATATCATGTTCACTGATAGCCCATTTCATATTTCAATGTGTACATGTGTATTGTGATGACGGCTAGATATCTGGACAGCATTAATAAGGTCAGGTTTTCCTCCAACTTTAGGAACCCAAGAGCAACTATGGGTCCACCCGAGGGGGGAGGCGCACGGCCGGAGGAAGGGACGAGTACGGCATTGACGCCTACTTTTTCAACACTGTAAGACTTTTTATTTTTCACGCCATTTTTTCTGGGTGTTGTTCGGCTCCACACAGGTCTGTTGTTGCTGTTCCAAGTAGGCCTGTTCTATCCTAAAACAGGGCTGTTCCAAGTAGGCCTGTTCTATCCTAAAACAGGGCTGTTCCAAGTAGGCCTGTTCTATCCTAAAACAGGGCTGTTCCAAGTAGGCCTGTTCTATCCTAAAACAGGGCTGTTCCAAGTAGGCCTGTTCTATCCTAAAACAGGGCTGTTCCAAGTAGGCCTGTTCTATCCTAAAACAGGGCTGTTCCAAGTAGGCCTGTTCTATCCTAAAACAGGGCTGTTCCAAGTAGGCATGTTCTATCCTAAAACAGGGCTGTTCCAAGTAGGCATGTTCTATCCTAAAACAGGGCTGTTGTGTCCTACAGTGTTGTTCTTGAGCCGAGTAGTTGTGTACACATGACAGGGCTGTACAAGGCTGTACAGGGCTGTACCCAACAACGTATAGTTAGAGAAGAATCTCGTGAATTATACCGGTCAATTGATCATTCCCCGCACACGCGCTTCGTTGGTGCGTTGAAATCATTCGGTAGTTTATAACTATATAACACCTAGCAGAGTTTCTTTCATGCATCTCTTCCAGCACCACAATAAACCACCAGCAATAATGTGTGTCGACCCGTCATTTGTTTAAACTAGTCCTGCACTAAACACAACGCAACACAAACTAAACATAACGCAACACAAACTAAACACAACGCAACACAAACTAAACACAACGCAACACAAACTAAACACAACGCAACACAAACTAAACACAACGCAACACAAACTAAACACAACGCAACACAAACTAAACACAACGCAACACAAACTAAACACAACGCAACACAAACTAAACACAACGCAACACAAACTAAACACAACGCAACACAAACTAAACACAACGCAACACAAACTAAACACAACGCAACACAACACAAACTAAACACAACGCAACACAAACTAAACACAACGCAACACAACCTAAACACAACGCAACACAAACTAAACAACGCAACACAACATAAACTAAACACAACGCAACACAAACTAAACACAACGCAACACAAACTAAACACAACGCAACACAAACTAAACAACGCAACACAACACAAACTAAACACAACGCAACACAAACTAAACACAACGCAACACAAACTAAACACAACGCAACACAAACTTAGATGACGTGCTCATGACGCAAGCAACTCCAGGAGATGCTGGTCGCGGGTACAAATGGCTGTCTGCTGCTGTAGACAAAGACGACAAAGGATGGCGTGGTACCTTTGTGTGGTGCCAGATATCTGCCACTTACTTGCCTGTATAAGTAGTATCGCAGACATATCTACCCAATCAATTCTTTCATCGATCTCACATTTAAAGGCGGCACAAATAAAAAAATAAGCTTTGTTCGTAAAATGACTGGGTTTTTGTAAATACGGAATCCATTATTAGGTGGGATCTTTTCACTTAAGGTGTCATCTTACACTTGGTGAGATCTTTGGGTCTGGTGGAGTCTCAGCATTAGGTGGGTTTTAAACTGGCTGGGAGAACCGAATGGTGTTATTTATCGACGATATTTAAACACCTTTGAGCAAATGACTAATTAAAAAGAACTACGAAAACAAAAAACATCAGACTTACAAACTACTTTTCTGTGAATCCCGAATGCTTGGTCTAATTACTATAATGCACAGAGAATTTAAATTTAAATGAAAACAAAATTGACTTTAATTATGACAATATTTGCTTTTAACTAATTAGTTGTTTAGTTATTTATAATTTATAAAAAACATATATTTTAAAAGTGAAATATGAGTGCTTAAAACACCACATGAATTAACAGTTTTTAACTGAGCACTGATGATATTTAGACAGTATGTTTATGTGTGTCCTAGCGAACTCAAGGCTAACATGCGCATATTACAAACAGTAGTCGGTAAACTCACGGTACTTTGTGAACACGATACTCTGTAAACACGATACCCAGTGAACACGATACTCAATGAATACGATACCCAGTGAACACGATACTCAATGAATACGATACCTAGTGAACACGATACTCAACGAATACGATACAAAATGAACACGATTCTTACTCTAAATGACTCTATGCAAACGACCCTATAGTCTGTCAAGACAATGAACTGAGAGGTTCCTGCAGTATTTGTGTAGCGAAGAATTAAATGCTGTAATGAGATGTGTCGTTTATTGACAAGGTGTGTAGTGCACCTTATTGACCAATACAACATAACTACGGACCCATACACTATTATAAAACTCCGTACTGACGAGTGCATTATAACACCCCTACTGATTAGTACATTGTAACACCCTTACTGACCAGTACATTATAACACCCCTACTGACCAGTAAATTGTAGCTACCCAACTGACCAGTACAACACCCCTACTGACAAGTACAACATTATAACACCCCTAATTGATCAATACAAAATTTTAACACCCCCAACTGACCAGTACAACATTATAACATCCCTAATGACCACTACAACATTATAACACCCCTTATTGATCAATACAACATTATAACACCCCAACTGACCAGTACAACATTTAACACCCCCTACTGACCAGTACAATATCCCTACTCGAGTACGGGTTGTTTGGAATCTAAGAAGGAAATGACGTAAGAAGGAAGTGACGTATTTAACGGCTTCCTGTGTGTACCAGTAGGTAACCAGGTGGCGTTCCCGCTGGTGGTCTAGACATGACCTTGACCTTGTTAGTACGTTGCAGCCAAGGTTTACCAACAGTTGAACTAAAAAAGATGTTCTGGTCTGAAGGCCAATGTTACCTGGGGGAGGGGGGGGGAGAGAAAGAGAGAGAGATGGGATCCGATTGTTGCTTGATAGAAAACTGGAGTTGAAACATGTAATGGGCCTTAAGATTACATGCGCCCATGTAATGGACCTTAAGATTACATACGCTCTAGGTCTTTATGTTTTGGTAGTTTACCACTGTGTTCAGTTTGTTGTAGTAGTGATTGTATAACGTATGGTATATAGTATACAATATGGTATATAGTATACCATATTGTATATAGTATGCCATATGCTCTCATCCCTTTGTTATCTAGGTACACCTATGATATAATAGTTATATAACGTCCTAATGTACACCTATGATATAATAGTTATATAACGTCCTAATGTACACCTATGATATAATAGTTATATAACGTCCTAATGTACACCTCCATTACTCTCCCAATACATTTGTTCTACCTTTATCGTCTGCTGTCCTGTGTCCTAGAGTCGGCAGACGAGATGTGCTGGGTCAGGCTGACCCTGTTAATGTAGCAGACGATTGTGATGATTGGTTGAAACTAGGATAGTCGGTCGACCATCAAGTGGGCTCACCGTGTAACGGTTTATCCTTGACGACGTCGGTGTTTTAGTCGGCCGTTAAGGTGGTATATAAACAGAGGACTTCTGGGAAGGGAACGGATTAGGAGGCAACAGGTTATGTCGATTACTTCATATGGCCATTAGCGCGGGTCATCTTACATAAAATGGGGTCGCCTTAGGCGGTGTAAGTTAGGGACATTTTTATAGTAGGAATGTAGAGTCCTTATTTTACAGTATACACGCAGTAATTAAATGACGTAGTTTTACAGTAAATGAATGCAGTAATTAAGTGACAAAGTTTTA
This sequence comes from Physella acuta, assembly GCF_028476545.2. Classification (NCBI taxonomy): domain Eukaryota; kingdom Metazoa; phylum Mollusca; class Gastropoda; family Physidae; genus Physella; species Physella acuta. Next base: position 13,644 of record NW_026732952.1, on the reverse strand, counting down.
CAATAAATAATTGCTGTAATTATGTGACCGTTTTAAAGTGAATGAACGCAGTATTTAAGTGGCAGTCTTACAGTAAATGAATGCAGCGTTGTGTGACAGTCTTACAGTAAATGAATGCAGCGTTGTGTGACAGTCTTACAGTAAATGCAGCGTTGTGTGACAGTCTTACAGTAAATGAATGCAGCGTTGTGTGACAGTCTTACAGTAAATGAATGCAGCGTTGTGTGACAGTCTTACAGTAAATGCAGCGTTGTGTGACAGTCTTACAGTAAATGAATGCAGCGTTGTGTGACAGTCTTACAGTAAATGAATGCAGCGTTGTGTGACAGTCTTACAGTAAATGAATGCAGCGTTGTGTGACAGTCTTACAGTAAATGAATGCAGCGTTGTGTGACAGTCTTACAGTAAATGAATGCAGCGTTGTGTGACAGTCTTACAGTAAATGAATGCAGCGTTGTGTGACAGTCTTACAGTAAATGAATGCAGTTCGAAAGAGAGAAGGCGAGGGTTAACGATGAGCCAAGCAATAAAATGAAGGAAATTATCGATGGAACGCCGCGAGATTAAGGAAGATTTCTTTGGTCGCAGCCCCGTCCCGGCCTCCGAGGAACCATCGAGGGCGATAATAGCCCCAGCGCCACAAGGCGAAGATAGCATCTTTTTAGCCAAGGCTTGCGCGGGAACCGATTGTAATTTTCGTGCTTACGCCAAAGTTAAAAATAGATTTCTTAAAGAACTATTTAATCGCGAATACTTGGGGGAGGGGGTGTGATACTGAAATATTTCAACCGTCCCGATCTAAATCTGTCACAAGTAGACCTCGCCCCACTTTACTGTAAAGTCTCTTTCTGACGTCTCTCATAACTAACCCAAAATAATTAAACATGCCCTAATTAATATTCATCAGCTTATCACTAAGTATTACGTGTCTGATTATGTGGCCCTCATGGTACTCTGCAGAAATTGTATCAAATATTTCTGTTTAAGCCATAGTTTTATGTAAGAAATTTATCCCAGAATTTACCCGTATGTTGAAGATGGGCAATAAATATTTGAACTAAAATTTGCTAGCCGTAGAGGTAAACGGAAAAAAAGTCACAGGAAAAAAAAACACAGAAAAAAAGTCACAGTTTTTGCTAGGAAAAAAAGTCACAGAAAAAAAGTCACAGTGGAAAAATTTTATCGGAAAAAAAGTCACAGAAATAAAGTCACAGAAAAAAAGTCACAAAAATCTTTTTAGAAATATTTTTATTAATTTGTTAAGAATTGTAAAACTTTGTGTGTTTATTGTTGTGGGTTGTATTTTTTGATAGCATAAATTATTTATAGACGTTAAAAGCATTATGATTTATAACAATTGTAAGTAAAAATACTCTAAGATAATTAACACAACAATCTCAACTTTTGTTACATATTTAGTTAAATACGCGGTAGAAATGTTAATTATAAAAGAAATTTAGGCACATTTTGCCGTAGGCTATTCTCTGGTCGGCCTCTCCTCGGTAGTCATTGTCCGAACATATTTTGTGTTGTTGACGTTATGCGTCAATGACAGCCTTTGAACCTTGTCGGCTTTCTTTTTTGATCCTAAGTTTTGTTATGTAATGAGCGTGATAAATGTGGGCAGTAAAGGTGGTTGAACTAAATATAGCTATTGTTGCCATGAGTTGAAGGCAGCAAGTCAGATGAACTTACCATTTCACGGTAATTTAATATTGGTATTAAAAAAAAACACGATGAAAAACGTGGACTTTGGGGCATTCTATTAAATGCTACTAATCTTAAGTTTAAAATAATTACAATCTACATACTTCATAATAACTATTTTCAGGTGAATTATAAAAATTCCTATGCGTATACAGCCTACACACATTACATTACATTTAATTAATCCTAAGTTAATTTGCACTCTCTCAATATTTAATACATAAAAGTATTAACAAATATCATGCAAATATATATTTGTGACTTTTTTTCCTGTGACTTTTTTTCTTGTGACTTTTTTTCCTGTGACTTTTTTTCTGTGTTTTTTTTTTCCTGTGTTTTTTTTTCCTGTGACTTTTTTTCCTACAATCAGCCGTAGATGCATAAAGCGATGTTAATGATAAAATGATTTCATTTAATTTCCCATTTACAAGAGCGAAAATGGCGGCACTAAAAAGAAAGTTAAAATAAATATTCCGCCTTTGGAAAGATTATGTTTGTACCATACATATTCTAATTTTGCACTGCTAAGGTTTTATTAATAGCGTGAGGCGAGAATTCATGTCCATAAATCAGACACACACTTGCGGAAACAGTTTCAACTCTTTATTCATGTGTACATTACTGTCCTGTCCTGTCCTCTACTGTCCTGTTCTGTCCTGTCGTGTCCGATACTGTCCTCTATTGTCCTGTCCCATACTGTCCTCTGTTCTGCCCTCTACTGTCCTCTACTGTCCTCTATTGTCCTGTCCTCTATTGTCCTGTCCTGTCCCCTACTGTCCTCTGTTCTGCCCTCTACTGTCCTCTACTGTCCTGTCCTGCCCTGTCCTGTTTCGAGCACATCTACCCCATGTCGACTGTATAAATCATTCACCGAGGCTGCGACAGTGGCTAATTTTTTGACGTCTAATTTAGCCGGAACGTGTAAAGTTTGTGTAAATTTTAAAATGTGTGTAAATGAGCCGGAACATTTAAATTGTGTGTAATTAAGCCTATCATTATGTTTTCTATGTTATATGTTGTCTATGTTATGTGTTGTCTATGTTATAAGGAGTGAATCCACCACTAAAGATGGCCGATTTAACAAAACAATAAAAAATGTTTCCACATACTAACTAAAACGGAAATGGCCACAATCGTGTAAGATGACCATCAAAACTGACCAATCATTTAAAACAAATCTTACAATTTCTCTCAAAAATTAAATATTCCCCAAAGTAGTCATATATTTTTTTAAAATATTTAAAAACACACAAACAATACTTTAACTAGTTTTAAAAAAATATTCAAATAATACACACACATATAATTAGTCTCAACCAGAATTTTAAAAAAAATGTTGAGTAGACTAGAGGAAATAGTAGACACATGTGCCAGATATGAATTATTTGAAGTCAGTGGCGTCGCTAGGTCGGGTATCACTATGTTATATGGCTGGTGTTATACCCCACTGGTGTGATGCCATGATATACGGCTGGTGTTATACCCCTATGATATATCTGTGTGACTGAAGCTGTACCAATATTTACAGTCTCACTCCGGACCGCTTTCAATACAATGAAATATTAATTATCCGTTAGAAGTAATTAATGAAATATTAATTATCCGTTAGAAGTAACTAATGAAATATTAATTATCCGTTAGAAGTAATTAATGAAATATTAATTATCTTAGAAATAATTATAGAAACATAAATTATCTATGTTAGAAGTAATTAATAGCCGGTAAATGTGGATGTTCCACGGGTAAATGTGGATGTTCCACGGGTAAATGTGGATGATCCATCGGTAAATGTGGATGCTCCATCGGTAAATGTGGATGCTCCATCGGTAAATGTGGATGCTCCATCGGTAAATGTGGATGTTCCATCGGTAAATGTGGAAGCTCCATCGATTGAGCGGCCGTGTCGGAACAGCAGGGGGGCAGGGGGGGGGGGTCTTACATAAGTCACTGTGACCTGACTATGGGAGCCGAGTCAAACTGTAGAGGGTTAATTAATGCTCGGTTATTGTAGCCACGGTAGGTAAGGGTGGGGTAGGGCGGGGAGGGTGGGGTGGGGTGAGGTAGGGTAGGGCGGGGTAGGGTAGGGCGGGGTGGGGTAGGGTGGGGTAAGGCGGGGTGGGGTGGGGTAGGGTAGGGTAGGGTAGAGTGAGGGTAGGGTAGGTTAGGGTAGGGCGGGGTGAGGTAGGGTAGGGCGGGGTGGGGTAGGGTAGGGCGGGGTGGGGTAGGGTAGGGTAGAGTGAGGGTAGGGTAGGTTAGGGTAGGGCGGGGTGAGGTAGGGTAGGGCGGGGTGGGGTAGGGTAGGGTAGGGCAGGGTAGGGTAGGGTAGGGTAGGGCGGGGTGAGGTAGGGTAGGGCGGGGTGGGGTAGGGTAGGGTAGAGTGAGGGTAGGGTAGGTTAGGGTAGGGCGGGGTGGGGTAGGGTAGGGTAGAGTGAGGGTAGGGTAGGTTAGGGTAGGGCGGGGTGAGGTAGGGTAGGGCGGGGTGGGGTAGGGTAGGGTAGAGTGAGGGTAGGGTAGGTTAGGGTAGGGCGGGGTGAGGTAGGGTAGGGCGGGGTGGGGTAGGGTAGGGTAGAGTGAGGGTAGGGTAGGTTAGGGTAGGGCGGGGTGAGGTAGGGTAGGGCGGGGTGGGGTAGGGTAGGGTAGAGTGAGGGTAGGGTAGGTTAGGGTAGGGCGGGGTGAGGTAGGGTAGGGCGGGGTGGGGTAGGGTAGGGCGGGGTGGGGTAGGGTAGGGTAGAGTGAGGGTAGGGTAGGTTAGGGTAGGGCGGGGTGAGGTAGGGTAGGGCGGGGTGGGGTAGGGTAGGGTAGGGCAGGGTAGGGTAGGGTAGGGTAGGGCGGGGTGAGGTAGGGTAGGGCGGGGTGGGGTAGGGTAGGGTAGAGTGAGGGTAGGGTAGGTTAGGGTAGGGCGGGGTGAGGTAGGGTAGGGCGGGGTGGGGTAGGGTAGGGTAGAGTGAGGGTAGGGTAGGTTAGGGTAGGGCGGGGTGAGGTAGGGTAGGGCGGGGTGGGGTAGGGTAGGGCGGGGTGGGGTAGGGTAGGGTAGGGTAGGGTAGGGTAGAGTGAGGGTAGGGTAGGTTAGGGTAGGGCGGGGTGAGGTAGGGTAGGGCGGGGTGGGGTAGGGTAGGGCGGGGTGGGGCAGGTTCTCTCGGCTAGTGAGACAGTGGACAGGCGGATTGGGTGACAAACACATTCACTCACGGTTTTACAGGTAGACAGGTGAGAGAGCTGACTCAGGTAGAAGGGGTTAATAAATCGAATGGCTTAGGGTTAGGGTTAGATGTAAAACATGTATAAATCATTCTAAGCTCTGCTACAGCGGGTTAGATTCCCGTTCAACACATAAAATGTCACCTAAATACTGTTGTGTTGAGTCCCCAATATGTCTGTACTACACCTAAATACTGTTGTGTTGAGTCCCCAATATGTCAGTACTACACCTAAATACTGTTGTGTTGAGTCCCAAATATGTCAGTACTACACCTAAATACTGTTGTGTTGAGTCCCAAATATGTCAGTACTACACCTAAATACTGTTGTGTTGAGTCCCAAATATGTCAGTACTACACCTAAATAATGTTGTGTTGAGTCCCCAATATGTCAGTACTACACCTAAATACTGTTGTGTTGAGTCCCAAATATGGCTGTAATAGAGGCTAACACCCTGTTTAAGGGGGGATAACTGCGTCATGTTTTGTAATCTAGAGGCCAACCCTCAGCAAGTCTTTAACATCTGAACAATACAACTAAAGCAAACGACTTGTGTCTCTTGTCAACCTACTGTTTTCTCCATTCAAACTCATGAAATATTCATAAAAACTCTGTCAAATATTGATGGAAATTCAATGCCGAAACGGGTCCATGGATTGCGATTGTCTTTCCTATTATGTGATAAAAACATACGCCCTGTCACAGTATATGCCCCAATCACATAGTCCAGCAGGGCTAGTCTGGTGCAACCCTCCATGCCCCGTCCCAACATATACCCCGTCACAACATATACCCAACATTTACCCCGTCACAACATATACCCAACATTTACCCCGTCCCAACATATGCCCCGTCCCAACATATGCCCCGTCCCAACATATGCCCCGTCCCAACATATGCCCCGTCCCAACATATGCCCCGTCCCAACATATGCCCCGTCCCAACATATGCCCCGTCCCAACATATGCCCCGTCCCAACATATGCCCTGTCCCAACATATGCCCCGTCCCAACATATGCCCCGTCCCAACATATGCCCCGTCCCAACATATACCCCGTCCCAACATATACCCCGTCCCAACATATACCCCGTCCCAACATATACCCCGTCCCAACATATACCCCGTCCCAACATATACCCCGTCCCAACATATACCCCGTCCCAACATATACCCCGTCCCAACATATACCCCGTCCCAACATATGCCCCACTGACATTGGTCCAGAGAATCTGATTTAACCCCCCCCCCCCCCCATGCCCTGTCATCTAAGACCTGCCTTGTGATATTTCATACATGAAACTTAACACTTCCTCCACTCAGATTAAAAATACCGTCCATCTAGGCGAGGTCACGGTGACATACTGTTTGTCTTGCACACAGGGGCAGATGGAACAATGAGTAACGGGGGTTAGACTCGTTTTTTTTTTTTTGGGGGGGGGGGGGGGGGGGGCTCGGCTGGATGGGTGTGTTGATTGGTAGGGGGAAGGGCGAATTTAATTGATAAAATCAACTTTGTAGTGATAAAATTAATTTCGTCGAATGAATTTTTTTTTTGTGGTGACCGCAGTTGTTCGGGTGTTTGGTTGCTGGTCGGCTACAATATGGGGTGACGGGTAACTTTTGCACACTGACACGTAGGCAAGACACAGACACACGTAGGCAAGACACAGACACACGTAGGCAAGACACAGACACACGTAGGCAGCACACTAACATGTGTATGTACTATAAGGTAGTACAACGTTTGTAATGTTACTTATTATTAAAGGCTCTTTGCTATTTGACAAGACATCGACTAAACATGACTCAAACAAATCCAAGGTCACCAGAGACCATCTACAAGGTCACCAGAGACCATCTACAAGGTCACCAGAGACCATCTACAAGGTCACCCCAGAGAAAGATGTGCCTAGGCCTGATTAAAGTACACGTCCTGTCTATTTAAAGAAGTCTCGTGCTCATTCCGTCATCAGGACCATGGCCTTAGTTAAGATGGCCCAAGATGAACGGGCCAACACCACGAGTCCGTACGGCAATGTCGCTGTCGTACCCTGCGTCCCACCCTATTGGCCACGGCGAATTCGGTCAAGATGAGCCGGCTGTTTAGCGATTGGCGGTTAAAAATAGCCCGCACACAGATATTACGCGAGCCGTCTTTAGCCTCGTTATGTCATGGCCAAGGTCCCCCGCTGAATGATTCATCCAAGTCTTGATTGTGGCTGCATGTCTTAATTAGTCAGTTAATTATATTTCTGTGCTCAGCGCAACAAACAAGCTCACGATTAGCGTTGTCTTCTCGCTGCCTCAATTGTTTCCATCACGCGGACGATTCCTCAGGCCCTCCCAGCAAAAAGAAATCGTTCAAGGGATAAGCAAGTGGAGATGTTGTATCGATACCAAAGCCAGGTCGCATGTCTATCAAATATTTACACTCTATATTCCGCAAAACACATCATCTTGCTTTAATGAAGAAGCGAGTTGGATTTTGTCGAGTATTAATATCGCAGTTTTAATAATTTTGGCGAGGGATCATCCATTTATGACGTCCACGTGGAGCTGGGGAGGGGGTAAGGGAGTTGAAGACGAATGGCTCGGATGTGGATTTGGGGAGGGGTGAGGAAAAATTCTTTTTTTTTGTTGTTTGTAGACGTCATAGAGGGATGACGCCCCACCCCCCTCCCCCCACTGCACAAATTTAAATAACAGTGAGAGAAAGACGAGGGGGGGGGGGGGTTATAGATTAATTAATTAATGCAGCTTGTATTCAATCCACTTATAACAACCAGAACAACATTACTTTTTAATGTTTGAGTTTAAATGGCGTGACTTCTGTATGGGGAAACTTGAGGCGGTTGTGAAGTGGGGTGGGGGGGGGGTAACTAGAGCAGATGTCGCCATCCATCTGATGTGGCTAGGCTCTGTTGGTGATGTTGTGTTCTGTTGGTGATGTTGTGTTCTGCTGGTGATGTTGTGTTCTGCTGGTGATGTTGTGTTCTGCTGGTGATGTTGTGTTCTGTTGGTGATGTTGTGTTCTGTTGGTGATGTTGTGTTCTGTTGGTGATGTTGTGTTCTGTTGGTGATGTTGTGTTCTGTTGGTGATGTTGTGTTCTGTTGGTGATGCTGTGTTCTGTTGGTGATGCTGTGTTCTGTTGGTGATGCTGTGTTCTGTTGGTGATGTTGTGTTCTGCTGGTGATGTTGTGTTCTGCTGGTGATGTTGTGTTCTGTTGGTGATGTTGTGTTCTGTTGGTGATGTTGTGTTCTGTTGGTGATGTTGTGTTCTGTTTGTGATGTTGTGTTCTGTTTGTGATGTTGTGTTCTGCTGGTGATGTTGTGTTCTGTTGGTGATGCTGTGTTCTGTTGGTGATGCTGTGTTCTGTTGGTGATGTTGTGTTCTGCTGGTGATGTTGTGTTCTGCTGGTGATGTTGTGTTCTGCTGGTGATGTTGTGTTCTGCTGGTGATGTTGTGTTCTGCTGGTGATGTTGTGTTCTGCTGGTGATGTTGTGTTCTGCTGTGATGTTGTGTTCTGCTGGTGATGTTGTGTTCTGCTGGTGATGTTGTGTTCTGCTGGTGATGTTGTGTTCTGCTGGTGATGTTGTGTTCTGCTGGTGATGTTGTGTTCTGCTGGTGATGTGTTCTGCTGGTGATGTTGTGTTCTGTTGGTGATGTTGTGTTCTGTTGGTGATGTTGTGTTCTGTTGGTGATGTTGTGTTCTGTTGGTGATGTTGTGTTCTGTTGGTGATGTTGTGTTCTGTTGGTGATGTTGTGTTCTGTTGGTGATGTTGTGTTCTGTTGGTGATGTTGTGTTCTGTTGGTGATGTTGTGTTCTGTTGGTGATGTTGTGTTCTGTTGGTGATGTTGTGTTCTGTTGGTGATGTTGTGTTCTGTTGGTGATGTTGTGTTCTGTTGGTGATGTTGTGTTCTGTTGGTGATGTTGTGTTCTGTTGGTGATGTGGCACCCCACACCAGAGCACCCCACACCCCCACTCCAGAGTACCCCACACCCCCACACCAGAGCACCCCACACCCCCACTCCAGAGTACCCCACACCCCAACAAAAGAGCACCCCACACACCCACAACAGAGCACCCCACACCCCCACAAAAGAGCACCCCACACACCCACAACAGAGCACCCCACACCCCCACAAAAGAGCACCCCACACCCCCACAACAGAGCACCCCACACCCCCACAAAAGAGCACCCCACACACCCACAACAGAGCACCCCACACCCCCACAAAAGAGCACCCCACACCCCCACAACAGAGCACCCCACACCTTCCATCACGCTTCTACTATCACGCATTAATCATGTCTCACGTGCAAGTGTTTGATATCGCCCCCCCCCCCCACCCCCACACCAATAAAAACATTTTTTACACGTCTAGACAGTCCAGATGTTGAGACAACTTTCAACCATTTTTTTCTCGTCTGCCATCCCTCTCCTCCCCCTCTCCTCCCCCCCCCCCCCCAGCACCCCGCCACTCTCGACTGCTCACCCTCCTAACCCAAATCTGCCATTATCTGATGCTGTCGGGCTGTCTGTGGTATCCGCCGTTTATGACCCGCTGCGAGTGTAGCGGCGCTAGTCTGGTGTGGTTTTCTGTTGTTGTACTGCCTCTATTTACCACCACACCACCACCACCACCACGCCCCACCACCACACCACACCACCACAACATCCCACCACAACATCCCACCACCACCACGCCCCAACTCCACTTTCCCGCCATCAACGCCACATCGCAATTTTTTTTAATAAACACTAACATAAAATATTTCCCTGAAATGTGTCCGAAATTTTTTGCCATAACTGCAACCCCCCCCCTCCCCCACAACTCTTACCTGTACTCACCTGTACTAGGTAGCCAGTGATTTCACACCTGAAAACTTTCCCTGTTACGTGGTTACTCACCCTGAACTATGTGCACTGAGTACAGGTACTGGCGACCACCGTCAATATTTACCTGTGCCATGGCCTGACAACAAAGGAGACCTACCACTTTAATATCGCTACCTCAACAATAAATAACTCACACTTAAACGTTGGGGATATTTTTTTGTTATCAGCGTAACTTTATCTTCTTGTTGGTATATTAATCGGATTTTCCCGAACGATGTAAACACGGTTTTATTGATGAACACAGATAGTATCGATTACAGCTAATCGATACAAAGACCTGATCAATGGCTTGTTTGGGACACAATGTAACGGCAACAGTGTTTTCAAATGGTGGAGTGCTCCACCGTGAATCGAGTGGTGGAGGGTTCCACGATACTTAAAATAAACTTTCGTGTCAGTTTGGCTTCAAAGAAAATAACCATTGTGGAAGAAGAACACAGGAATGATGTGATCGCCCTTAAATCACAGCTCGCATACCCAAACTATGGGGGGGGGGGGGTCTGACTGGTACTGACTGCACCAAACTCTGGGGGTCTGACTGCACCAAACTCTGGGGGTCTGACTGCACCAAACTCTGGGGGTCTGACTGCACCAAACTCTGGGGGTCTGACTGCACCAAACTCTGGGGGTCTGACTGCACCAAACTATGGGGGGTCTGACTGCACCAAACTCTGGGGGTCTGACTGCACCAAACTCTGGGGGTCTGACTGCACCAAACTATGGGGGTCTGACTGCACCAAACTATGGGGGTCTGACTGCACCAAACTATGGGGGTCTGACTGCACCAAACTATGGGGGTCTGACTGCACCAAACTATGGATGGGGATCTGACTGCACCAAACTCTGGGGGTCTGACTACACCAAACTCTGGGGGTCTGACTGCACCAAACTCTGGGGGTCTGACTGGTACTACCTGCACCGTGGCAGGTTTGGATCCCTGCTGAGATGCCCTCAACCAACCATGCCGGCACCACAACACAAACTTGTCGTGTGTTCTTTTTACAGTTGACCGTTTTTTTCCCGCTGCCCATCCAAGCAAGAGAGAATACACGGCACGGCGGTACGGTCTACTGCCGCCCCCCCCCCCCCCCCCCCCACACACTGCCACCCCTCACATACCCCCCCCCCCCCCAACCACTAACTAGATCGTGACGTCACCTAAGACTAGAAAAGACACCCTCCACTACGGAAATAAGTTGGCATTAGCCAGCTATTAATAGAACCATTTGAAACCGAACAATTAGCCAATCGAATCCGAACTAGACATATGGACCAGGGATGCAACCTTGGGACGGGCGGGGGCTGCCGACAAAGGATCTAGCAGCAAGTCTTTTTGTTGGGGCTCTGGAACAGGCCCGGGCACAATGGCAGACAGCATGCGGGGACGGGCTTTTGTTCCGGGCACCATGGCGGCTTGATTAGGGGCCGCCCTAATCCCCGCTCCTACACCCACAGTTTGAAACGACACAAGAAAAATAAACCGCCCTCTTCAGCTGGGGTCTGGGTATAAAGACATTCAGCTTTCTGGTGAAGAGGGGGGGGGGGGGGTAGTCAAGTATTAATACATCACACGGTTATCGGCGGTGGTTGTGGGATAATCCAGTGTATAGCTTATGTGCATGTCCGAGCTGTTCAGGTACGATTGGTTAAAAAATGGCGTCTGTCGGCGTTTGATCTCAGCAATACATGTTACGTAGCTGGTACCAAGGACGGAGAAAAAACTGGGGGGGGGGGGGGGGGGGCACGGGGGTGTGGGGGGGGGGTGCAGGCATCAAGTGCAGTAGTCTGGAGAACTCTCGGGATAAGAAAAAAACCTGTTCCCTCCCCCCAACACCCCATAATGATACTTCTAAAACATGACGAGCAGACACGGATCCCCGACAGGGCCCCATGACGTCACACGTGACAGCGATAGAAAGAAACAAAAACCCTCAACACTGGCACACCAAACTCCGCCTTAGTGGAGAGTAAATGGCAGTGTGCGACCTCTCATCTCGCTACTTTAATTGAGACAAATGGTCTGCCGCCCGTCCCCAGGACGCACTGATACCAAAAACTTGCCCGTTTGAGATGTTTTTATAGTTTTGTCGCCGATGTGAAATTAAAAGGTGTTGCTCGTGTCTGCTTCTGAAGTTCCGTCGTTCATAGGCCAAATCATGAAGTTTCTGATTGAGGACCTGAGGTTTTTGTGGCGGAGGGGGGGGGGGTGGGGGAGGGGAGTGGTTGACAGTGTGTGTGTGTGTGGGGGGGGGGGGGTAGGGTGCTGGAGAAGAACGTAGCTCGCGCACCGGCAGAGTGCCCCCACCCCCACCCCACATGCAGGTATATATAATCAGCTATAAATCATAAGCTAAATGCCTAAGACGTGTGAAGTTCCTTTCATGTTGTTTTTACAGATTTAATTGGTGAGGTGGCTAGGGATAAATTATTTCAATACAAAACTACTGCACACTTTGATAGTCGCGGTGGGGTGCACTTTGTGTTGGTGATGTGTGGGGTAGATCTGTCAGAGGGGGTGTAGTGGGGGTGAGATGTCGTGGGGGGTGGGGGTGGGAGATGGAGTGGGGTGGGGATGTAGTGGGGGTGGGGATGTAGTGGGGGTGGGGATGTAGTGACGGTCGGGGATGTAGTGACGGTCGTGGCCGTAGATTCTCCATGGAATGTGACTTTTGTCCAAAACACCAACAACACCAACTAGCCAACAGTTGCAAACACCAACAACACCAACACGGATTAATGCCCAAAATGTAACATTTTAAAAACCTGTAGCCACCAATCGTGAGGCGAGACGCTCGCTTCGTTTGTCATTACACAGAAAGTAAACTTTTAACCTATCCTTACACTGATTATAAACTTGTAATCTGCCATTACACAGATAGTAAACTTGTAATCTGTCAATTTATTTGCTCGGTTTTATATGATCACTATTTTATATGATCCTTTTCGTTTTGGTCAGTTTTATTTCTCAGTTTGATATGGTCCGTTTTGTTTGGTTAGTTTTATTTCTCAGTTTTATATGGTCCGTTTTGTTTGGTTAGTTTTAAATGGTCAATGCTCTAGATTCAAGCACAGCATAATTGAACAAAGCCTTGCACAATGTAACACAAATATACTGTAAACCCATATATTCGTTACGACTCTTATCTAGATTGTAATGTTACTTTAAACTAGACTGTAATGTTACCATAAAGTAGACTGTAATGTTACTTTAAACTAGACGGTAATGTTACTTTAAACTAGACTGTAACGTAATGTTACTTAATCAAGATTAATGTTACTTAAGACTAGACAATAATGTGAACTTAAACTAGACTGTAATGTTACCACAATAATGTGAACTTAAACTAGACTGTAATGTTACCTTAAACTAGACTGTAATGTAATATTAATTTAAACTAGACTGTAATGTTACTTTAGACTGTGGTGCTACTTTTATTGAAAGAAAAATATTTCACCACAAGTCCATAGATTCCTGTAAGAAATTTGTTTAAAACGGTTGATTAGTGGGCTGAAATAATCGTGCCGGGATATTATATGACAGAAGCAATTAAGAACATAGACACGTAACGATATACCGATGGCTACAAGCACCATCTTTAATTTACGGAGTGCTAATAATGTTTACGGTAAACAAAGGCTAGACTGTAGTTTAAATAAGAAATGGTTCCAGATATTGTTTAGCGGAAAGAAAACAGTAGATGAGAATGTTTATGTTAGAACAATCTAGTCTGAAACTTAAGCTCGACAAAAGTGTGTGGGTATGGGGGGGGGGGAGTAGGATAAACAAAATAGTAAACTATTTTGTGTTAAAAATATCAGTTAAATAAGATAGTG